>NW_025400985.1:14774000-14791305 GCF_015345945.1 Tribolium madens | reverse complement strand
ATGGAATACTTAATAGATAAGGTTTATTATGATTATAACCACCGAGATTATCATCTGTGTTTACCTTTTTTTTTTATTCTAAGAGATAGAAGATCAGATTCTCTAACAATAAAGGGTTTTGAAAGATCTATTGTTCCTATAATTTCCAAATCTTTCAAATTAACCGTTGAGTAGAATTTTATAACTTTCACATTCATTGGTAATCTAATAAATACTTCACCATCAAAATAAATGAAAAGCAGAGCAACAGTCTTTAGTCCATCAACTTCTTTAATAAAACGAATTTTTCCTACAAATTGTAAAAATGAATAATGAGTGTTTTTCATGAATTCAGTTTCCAAATTAATTAACCTTTCTCCGTAATCGGCTAAGCCTTTGGACTGGCTCTGCCAGGCATCATCTAGTTGTCCTTTATTGACAACATCATACTTATCAATTACATCAGCAGTTTTAACTAATCTTCTATTACCAATATCGGTATATCTTTTTGTAGCGGTTAGATTCAGCGAATCTTTTTTAATCATATCACTGAGTTCAGGTATAACGATTTTTAAAATACTTTGAGAATCATCTTTTTTGAATATGTTACTAAGTTCAGGTTTAACAACTTTTAAAACGCTTTTTGAATCATCTTTTTTGATCATAATATCGTTGACTTTATCCATAGCAGCATGCAAAGCACTAGTCCATTTTGTGGACGCTGACGCTAAATATTGTAAATTAAGAGCATCGCCAGGATTTTCTGGTAGTTTTATATTAACTAATTTGTGTCCTGCGATATCATAATCGCCATTTTCTGTTAGATTAAATCCTATACCAGGTGGTCCTCTTGTTGATTGTCCTCCTTTTTTTCTATTTTTTCTTAGATGTCATTTATGGGCGTAAAATTCTTTCTATATTTAATTTCAGGAGTTTTGAAATCAATAGTTAAGCAATCAAAATTTTTAATGTTATTTTCATAATATTTCCTGAGTTTCTTATCCAATCCCTTTTCTCTAAATATTAAGCTTATATCATTACCATCACGGGATGGAAATATTGAAAGATAATTACATTGTAAACGAATTGATTTTGGTACTCCTATACCAATCCTGCGTTATATAAATCATTGAAGCATTAATTTTTCTTCCGCGTATAGCTAAATCCATCAGTTTCTTTTGATCTTTTTCCGTTACGAAGTCATCAACAACAATCAAGTTTTGTCTATATCTATCTAGTTCGTCTACATCGACTATGTCTTCTATATATGATGAAAAGTACGATTCAATTATCGGTCTTCGGCTTTGCCTCTGAGCTGGCGCAGCCAGTCTTTGGACTTCATGCACATTGCGCGTATAGTCTTTGTGGACGCTCATAAGTTTCTTTTGGCCGAATTTTTTCATCATCAAATACATTTTGTAATAACTGATAATAAGGTTCTTCTAAATATTTCGCATACAAATAAAAAGTAACAAAAAATAAATATTTTAAAATATTGACAACAGTATTTGTTTTACCAGAACCGCTTCGTCCTATAATTATTAATATAAAAGGCCATTTTGGCGCTAATTTATTAATGTTATAATATTCTTTTTCGTCGGCTTTAATAAAATGAATAGGTAAAGACATATTCATTTATTTAACACAAATACCGTAAATAATGCAAACCGCATTCGCATGCCAAGCACTAGTCCACTTGTAACCTGACGGTTTTTTTTTGCTGTTTCGTATTAGAGGCTAAATAAAAAAACCCGCTTAAAAATATCAATGTTTTATTGTCCACCTCCGATTTTATTAACATCAGGATCAATTAATAGGACCGTACACAAGCAACGACCTCTTCAAATCCATCTTGGTAATCTTATTCTTTATTTTCTAGTTTCCTGTAATTTACCTTGTGATGAAGAACCTGGGGAAGACTCTGGTAGAGAACCTGGCCTGACTAAACCCAAGATTCGGAGACGGCGAGGTTCAAAATTCGGTTCTTCACGAGCGCCACGGATTTAAAATTTACAGGAACTCTACCAACCCCGAGTCAGATAAACTAATTTAAATCCGAAAATTAGGGATTACTAAAAACACAATTTGGCCAAATTTTCTCCAATTTATTTACAAAATTCAAAAGGTTATACAAAAGGAAAATGGAAAAAAAAAGAAATAGACAAGAGTAACTGGGCGACCTAAGGGCAAGCCATAGCTATAGTTTGTTTAGGCGCGACGAAAAATGCGACAATAAGGTTAAACGTTAAACGAAAATTACGTAAAGGGGAAATTAAAGTAAATAACAAGTTGGGAGGATCTGACCCTGATCGTGACTACGTAGTGGGCCGGCTAGGACGTCGCTTGGTGGAGGATGGTGGTCCGCAATGGCTCTCCAAAAAGTTGGTCGGCGTACGGCGTCGGATTCGGCGAGACGACTTGTCTAGGGGGCTCCAAGCTCCAGGTCAAGTGGTACAAAGTCTCCACGGTTAGGTCCACAACCAGTTAGAAGAGATGTCGAAGAGTAGAGCAAAACAGCCAAGTAGGGACGCCAACAAGAGCAACAGGAACAACAAAAGGGGATAACCCCAAAAGGAGGGAAAAAAAAAAAACCTGCAAGTCGAAATTTGTGTCACAACGAGAAACTTGTTGAATGTAGGAAAACAAGTAGCAGTTTTACCTCAGATGGTGGTCGGCTTTTGCGTGAGGGTGGTCGATGTGGAGGTGTCTTTCTTCTCCGACTCAAGGTCGAGTGCACAGAATTTCACAAAGTCGAACTAGCAAAATCTTGGACGAATCAGCACAATAACGGCTCACTGGTGTTCTAATCCGGCATAACAAGCGCCGATGAGACTAACTAACCAAAATAAACGTTGTAAAGGCTGAAATTAACACTAGGGCCAGGAAGACACGCTCACTTGAGACCACCAAACCAAGAAGTGACATGGCTGCCCTTCCGCCAAGGGTTTTATAGGTTAAAGTTGACACGGAAATGAAGAAGTTTAAAACTAAGGGCGGCTAATGAAAAATTTAGTGACATTTCGATTAAGACACCAGAAAAATGGATTGGTTAGACTGAAGAGATGTGACGTCAAAATAAAAATTAAATAAAACGGTTGAAATTATTGCAATTATTGAAATAAATGATTTTGAAAAAAATAAGGCCAAGTTTTAATGAATATTCTCCAAAACACACAAGACGATCTCACATTGAGGAGACTTGAGGTTATGTTGACCATCAAGGTACACAAATCCAAGGTGTCCTCAATGAGTTAACACGTTACAACCTTTTCGGCGGGATGTCATCCACATACGCGATTTACGTATTACTTTTTTTTGGGACCTCGTCTATAAAACCGAATGACGATCGCCATTTTTCCTCTTTTCCTTGTTTTGGTGCCAGAAAGTTACCGTAGTGAGTTTGCTCTACATTTAGAAGATCTAGTGAGTGGAAGAGTAATTCTGGGAATTACCTCTGGTGTTTCTGGCTAGTCTTCTTACGACCTTTCGTCGGATTTTCGAGCACTACGAGTATAAGGCCGTTTAGTAAAGCCTTCGACCAGTTGTCGGATTGGAGTTGCAACAAGGGAAAATAACCTCACTTTTAAGGCCGCACACCATCTCTAGGTAACTAAAAATGCATGTAATTTCGTCATTGGCATCCCGTCCGTCGATTCTGGAGATCCATCTTGACTCCGTGGGGTGACCTCATCAGACGGGATTGTTGGTAGTTTCCTGGCCAGGAGCCCTAGGACCCGATAGTGGCCCTGTGAAGAGACCAACAGACAGAAGCCATCGTCTAAGCTAAGTCACTGTATATTCGACCCTTTTTCGTAATTATTGAACTCTAAAGAGTCGTGACGACGAACGAATAATAAAATCGTGCCCTTCAGGTTTCGAATTACATACAAATATTTAGCTTCGTAACCTTATCCCTGTCTTCACTTACCTTTTTTGCGTATGTTTAATGCCCTTCTGGCTCTTAATTTAGATCACTATCGAGGAACTCGCGCTTCCCGGGAAATCAGCTGATTTTGGTGACGCGTAGTTCGGTGTTTCGGTATTATCTTTTTTTTTTTCGGGAGTTCGGTTTACGGCCAAGAAGACGTACGAATACGTAGAACCCCTTTTCCTCTTCCTGCAACCTACCCCCCCCCTTTTTTCTGTTTTCATTTCATTTAAGTTAATTATATTTACTCTAATTTAGATTAAACCAACTTATTTACTTTATATTTACTTATTTCGATTATATTATTCCGGGTTTAAACTTGTTAAGTTAAAGTTAAAAATCTCTCCAATTGTTAATTTTTCATCCTATTTTGTAAACTTTTTTTGTTAATATACAGTGTCAATTATTTATCTATTTTTTTTTTGCAATAAACCCTCCACCTTCTCAAACTCCGTCGTGTTCTAGAATTAGCCCCCTTGCTACCGTCAACCTTCGGTAGATTATCGTTCCCCCCTCAAGTGTGACTCTCCCAAAATTAAGGTTGTGGCGCCCTCTTTTCATCGATAGTACCTGCCCCTCACGACTTAGCAGGCCGGAGCTGGGACCACACTGGGAACGGTAAATCTCACAGCAACAAGGGGAGCAAAAATAAGCGTCATACACTTTGTGGACGCTTATCGCTAAACCGCGTTAGCGCTCTGAACATAAGACTCGATCGAGAAGCCGAAGTGTGCGGACCTGTCCAAACCTTTACCTGCTCAGATTAGCGACAACCCCCTGCGACTTGCACTTGATCATGGAAGCCAAAAAAACTTACACCATGGACGAAATCAAGAAGCTAGCGCCCGGTTATCGTGGCAAAGCGGAGAATTTCGATCCTGCGAAAGTTGGAAAGAAAAGAAACGCGCTACCAAAACCAAAGACACAGGAAAAGAAGCCAGGACCAACGAGCGCAGAATTGCCACCGCCGACGAATTTGCAGAAGGCACCTACACCATAGAGAAACGATTCCATCATTTCGGAATCAATCTTCGGAGTAGACGTCACTGTGACGGAGATCGCGCCAAGGCAAGAATTCAGCGCAAGTTATCACCGGCTAATAGACGTTTCACTTGAAACGTACAACAACTTCCGCCCCGACGAGAAACAAATTGATCGTCTACTCATGAAAGAGGAAATGGCATACTATGCCACCTCCATGTTGTGGATGGAATTAATTGACGTCAAGGCAAAGGAGGGAAGTGTAGCTCTGACCAGCGAGGAAAAGGCTATACGCAAGGCAGTGACAGATGAGCAATTCAATGTCCCGCAGCCAATGTATGCCATTCTCAATTAAATTGGGAACCATACGGACAAAATGGGAAAAGAGACGAGGCACCAAGTGCCAGTCTTACCGACGACTATTGTTCAAGGTTACGGCGGTTATCACGCAAATGCAATTAATGCGGATACACATAATCTCTTCGAGGTTCCATCGCTTGGAATCGCAGGAGACATGATTATGGCATTAGCAGCAGCGGCACCAGAGCCAGTACCGAACTTTGGAATTGGCATTCCCGAAAATTCCAGGGTTACTAATAACCTAATTAGAAATACTTCACCAATTGGACCGCGAAGACCAGAAATTGTTTAACGTCTAGCTGGACATGGCATAACTGCAAACTCATTCCATGAGTATATTCGAGGCACCCGCTTCAACCTAAAATATGTTAAAGCATTGTCTGATATTATTGGACAATTCGAGACATTCAGGGTTGAAAAAGTGTGTTTCAAAAACTTAACTCTAAATGGAGGAGAAACGCAAGTTATGATCAGCAGACCGACAGAACCAGAGGATCCAGAAAGGTGGAACGAGAGAAACGTTCAAACTATCTCTTCAGCAACAAGTTCAATAGCCATTATGAGTGCAGCTTACTGCTTCGGATTCCAAACATATAAGGAAGACGGCCCAGGAAAAACACGCGCTCAAAGGCTTGAAAATTGGAACTGTATTGCTGGGACTGGAGATGAGCCATGGGTAATGCCAGACGATTGGTACGCCAATCGAAACGCAAGGCGAAATTTACCACCAGGCATAGGAATGGAAAGGTTCAGAGCCATATCAATGAGGCAGGACCTAACTCTATCAAACGTCGTGAGACGAATGATTAAGACTCAGCGCTAATCGTTCAAACGACAAATAAAACCGGGGTATAAAACTAGTTTTGGTACCGGACCAAAAGCAACCGAGGCCACGGCGAGTAGCATCGAGGGTACAGTTATAATTAATACAATTATTTTCTTATTTAAACTTATTTAACCAAACTTTAGAAGATCTAGCTATAGTGAAATCGAGGGACAGTGGTTATCGTTCCAGTAATATACGAAGAGTAGGTCCACGTCGCGACCTTCAGTGGAGCTCCGTCACCGCGTCATGGGATCCCCGATACTTCCAACCAAGTTCAATTTTATTTATTCTATATCCAACGACCCTTTTATTAAGTCTATCACGGATAATAAAATACCAGTTAAATGTTACATTGATCTCGGTAGTGAATGTTCGCTGATTTCGTCGCAAATGACGAATACCTTACAATTACAACGCCGTGATGAACCACCCATTACCCTACAACACCTCGACGACCACGTAACAAAAACCGCCCTTCAGACCAGTGCCGTAATAAAAATAGATCAACTGACACAACACATCAACTTTTATATTGTCGATAGATGCCTTCAGTCTGTTGATACTATTAACGGGCGGAACTTCTCAGAAAATCCCAGACGTGTTTTATGAGAAAAGCGCCGATAGCATTGTGTTCTCCAAATTACGCACCACAAAAGTTGTGCAATCCTTTCCAACATCTTGGAATTCAATTCTGCTTGCTACCTCGCTGAAGAAATTGATTGTCGAATTTTCTGATTGCTTTTCTGATAACAGCCTCACCGATGTTGGCAAATGTAGTGCAACAATGACTATCAATTTAACGACAAATAAATCAGTATCTCGCAAACCCCATCGGTTGGCTATACAAGAATTGGAAATTGTTCGTCGTATTGTTAGTGAACTCTTGGAAGCTAACATCATTCGACTTTCCCCATCGCCGTATACCAGTCACGCATTCTTAGTTAAAAAAGCAAACGGTGATTATCGTATGGTAATTGACTATCGAGGCTTAAATAGCATTACCGTGCCATAAGTATTTCCGTTACCTCTCATAGAGGACCTTATTAATCGTCTTCACGGCTTTGTTTACTTTAGTAAACTGGATCTCCCATCAGGTTATTATCAACTCCAAATGGATCCGAATTCTATACGTAAAACAGCAATTTAGACTCCTGAAGGTTATTAAGAATTTCTACGCTCGGCCCTTTGGTCTTCGTAATGCAGTGGCGGTTTTTCAAAAATTTATAAATAAGATTCTTGGGGAGCCCGTGAGATCGCAACAAGTTTGTAAATAAATTGTATTTTTCTTAAAATGTTCAAATATAAAAAAAATGTTTTCAAAAAAATTAATTAAAAACTTGTTTTAATAGAGAAATGTTCATTATCAAAAATGTAGGCACGCAAAACTAAAATTAGACAAAATATTTTCCAGCAAAACGAGAATATCGCAAAGCGTTCAAAAACAAAATCGTGGTATCAGAAGCACAGCAGTACAAGGAATGGCGAAAGCGTGAACGTTTACGCATCAAACTGACTAATCAGCATGTGCGCACAATTGCTAATTATTTTTGCGCCAGGGCCCTTGCTAATACCCTAAAAACTGAGTCTGCAAATATTACGTTCGGGATTGAACGCGTTAAGCAACTCCTTTCGCTTCTGCGCACCTATTACTCACTTTTTGTTTTTGAACATTTTAGCATTGAAATTTTTAGGATAACAGTTATTTATTGTAAGAGTGTGTTAGGTAGGGCTTTATCCACGCAAGAATGTTAATTTTCTTAAGTGGATAAAACGCGACTAACACACAACTGCAATATAACGTTTTTTCCACAATCACAGGCCCAAATTATTCCAAACTTAATTAAAAATTAAACTGACAATTAAACGTCACGCCAAGTGTGCTTTCGGTTAAACGTAGTAAGCTGTTACGCGGTGCGCTGGTTACTAACAGTATCCAATAAAGTAACTTTATTCCACTAGTGGATAAACTGGTAGTTGATACGCATCTAAAGTGGGGAATAAAGTCTCTTTATAGAGTGATTGTGGATAAAATTATTTTGCTTCAATTTTATTTTGTTTAAACATAGTTTAGTAACGAACATTTTACACAAAAGTGTCTTTGTTTTTTCCGATTTTGTATTTTTAGTATTTACTGTATTCATTAATTTGTTTATTACGTATTTTGAACATAAACATTTTATGAACATTAATTTTTACTTTGAATTTTTTGACAGTGAACCACCCTCCAGATTCTTAAACCCCTCCGCATCACAAATCAGGTTATTCTCATATCCTCCAAAACAATGGGGTACTATACTATATTTTTTTATTGTCTAAGTTAAATGTACATAATAGTATATTATAATACTAGTTTATAAGCAAGCCTTTAAAACACGCACGACGGATTTAAGACATGTCATTATCGGAACCACATTTTTACTAGTATCATCTCATTCTTTTGAGGTTTCTTCCATAAAGTATAAATTTTGAAATCATTTTTACAATGAAAATGTAATGTTTTGTTTAAACGTCGTAAGTGTTTTAAAGGCGCATATAAACGAGTGTTATACGCTATTTTTTATTATACCTGTCCATTTATGATCTTTTATGAGCATTGAAAAAATGTGAATTTACACAATAAAATTATCAAAGGTTGTTTGTGAATCGTTTTCGTAGAGACGGTTACTAGTTTACGTTGTTATGTACATTTTTCGACGTTTGTAAAAATCAGTTCAGAAAATGAGTGAAAATATTAAAAGGCTAGCTAGAAAAATCAAAACTTGCATAGTGCAAGTACGTAGTAGTTAGTGGCTAGTGGCTAGTGGCGTAGCGGCTATATTAAAGAATCCACTTCAATGAAAATAGTTGTTTCGAAATGCATTGCTGGTGTTCTGAACACATCGGTTTCTGAATCAACTTCATCAAGAGCTATGGACGTCCAACAGAAGAATGAAAATGAAAAAGCTTCTACTAGTTATGAATTAGAAATGACAAACAACAGTAACCAGCTTAAAGCGGCGGGCTTTGAAATTTCAAACAATAGTAATTGTAATTTTAATATTTATCTCAGTAAATAAAAATTGGTTCTGACATTTCACTATTTCTTGTTACCTAGACAACTTTCAAATTTCAGCGTGCGATAAAGGCCAAATTACGTACGCTGCAGCGTGTTTTAATTTAGGATTATGATGCAGGTATAATAAAAAAAAATATATTCCCGTGTTTTTGCGAAAGCGTGCATTTAAAGCGAAAAATTTTTTTTAAAGTTGGTGAAAAATAAACTTTCAAACACACCACCATATTTGCGCCAAGTGATGACGACAGCTCTAACCCAAGCTCCAATCTGCGATGCGATGGAAGATGGAGCAGGTAAGTCGTCGGTAAGAGAGACAAAAGAGCGATGCGTTTACTGATTGGACGAGGAGACCCGACGTCATCAAACACATACATTTATAATACCGTTCGAATGTAGTGATGAAAAACCACTTGTTAAATCACATTTATTAAAAAAATTACAGTTTAATTGAAAATCGATTTTTAATTAGATTGTTATTTGACAACGAAGAATAATATAAACCTAAATTTTGTCTTCTGTTTTTATAGTACATAGTATAGTATAGTACCCCATTGAGGATGGTTTAATTACTCTTCGCTCACTTTTCAAAATTCTGAGAGGCAACGGCCTGAAAGTGCGATTAAGTAAATGTTCTTTTTTTTTAACCTCTTTGACTTATTTAGCCTTCGCCATCTCTAAGGATGGAATTCGCCCTACCAAAGATAAAATTGAAGCTGTGAAAAATTTTCCGACACCCTCCAATTCATCTCAACTTCGTCACTTCTTGGGTCTCGCTTCTTATTTTCGCAAATTTATTCCCAACTATGCTCTTAAGACCGAACCTCTTACCTCTTACACAGTTACTCCGCCGCAATTCGCAATGGGATTGAACTTCTGAACATGATCAAACTCTGAATAATATTAAAAATCAGTTGCGGAATGTGTCTCGCAAACCACAATCTAGGAAGTATACATTAGAGGACAAAACAGACGTAATAGCATTGTGGAAAAACGGTCCTAAAACGTATAGCATTTTAAGCCGAATGTTTGCACTACCCTCTGTTAGCATTCTGAGAAGCACTTTGAATGGTGTTCCCATAAAACCGGGTATTTCGAAACCTGTGTTCAAAGTTCTCAAGCAACAGGTAAGTCGAATGAGGAAGGATAAGCACAAATTGTGTACTCTAATATTTGAAGAAATTGCAAAGCGAGCCACTGGTGCTGATCTAAAAGTTATCTATATGCGACCACTTCAGGATAACACAAACGTCTGAAGAGGTTCTGCCCTTARCCGGTTTCGTAACCAAAACTCCAGAACCCCCGTCCACTCCTCCAAGCCAACGAATTAATACATCAAAGCATGTAGCGCCTTCAGCAAAAATTAAGGGTCAATGTAGCCCATCGTTGCCTTCTGCTCAAGATCAAACTTCCCCTCAACCGAGCGGCAGTTTTAGTATTACACCGTACGACATCAATCCTCTCCCAAAAGTCGAAAGAACAGTGAAGCGCAAGACCTGAAAATTGGATTCATCAGTAATAACCAGCACTCCAGTGAAAGAGTAATTGAAAAGACAAAAAGAAGCGAATGAGAAGGCAGTAAAGAAAAGACAATGGAAGCGAAAACGTTCTTCTGCACCAAAAAAAAATCGCCAGGCCAAAACGGAATAATTCTCATAGAGTTGGCTGTCCAGGTTGTGAGGAACTCTACACTAATCCTCCTACCAAAGACTGAATCCAGTGCTTGTCATTTTCAAATTGATGGCAAGAAGCGTGTACTTCCTAATGAGGAAGCGGGGCCTTCAACTGCGATTTGTGTTGATTTAGCAAATGACTTCTTGTTGAAAATATTTTTTGTTCTTTCGCTTTGTTTATAAGCAAAAACTCATCAAAAAAGTGTGAAATATACTCCACCAGGGGTCCTGGAAGTTGTTCTGTAAACACCCACAATTATATCTGGGTTTATAAAACTGATAAAATTACAGATGAGCAAAGCAAAAAACAATGCAAAATACTTCTTCAGATAAGAGCGTTTTCGATTACTAAAAAGTAATATTCAAAGATTGAGAGTAGCAGTAGATTGTGCTGTAAAACACAGACGGAGCGAAAATGTTACTTTTCAACAAAAAGTTAGTCATTTTAAAAGTGACCTAGAAAATAGTATTTCACACGTATTTGGAGAGCACACCAAGTGTGCTAGATATTTCTGTACAGGCTCGAAATCAAACGAAGTCAATTTTATTCCACCTTTAAAAGAGTGTGGTTTGTATAACGATATTATGTCCCATGCTAATCGTTTAATTTATAACAGTAGAAGTTTAATTAAAAACATGACTAACAACCACGCAGAAAGTTACAATAGTGTGGTGGCGAAATTTATTGGGGGAAAAAGAATTGACTTCGAAAAGGGAAGGTTACTCTTTACGATGTCATGCTGCAGGAATATCGTTAAATCACGGAGCCGAATATGTTTCAGCTCTACATAGAGCTGTAATGGGAAAAAGTCCGGAACATTATACAAAAAAAAAAATTTCACTTAAAAAAAAGAAGGGAATCTTTGTCATGCAGAAGAAAACTCTTCGGGAAAAGACGTAACAATACAACACGGACCATCAAGAACCAGACAAAGATTGTGGAGACGTTCAAGAAATTATTGATGACGAAAAGCGATTTTTGGCGACAGACCATAAAATGCGATAAGAGTGGTAAGGCTTACCACTAGTATTTTGGCAAATTCGGGTAAGCTAGTGGAAGTGACTTTGACGCAATGGATGTCGTCACTGTTCTTACCAGAGCTTACCTACCTTTAAAGCAACTTCTGTAGTGCTGGTAAGCTAGCTATCTCTCTCTTTTGAAGATTTTCGCGGATTTTTAAAAATTAAATTTGTCTGCTATTTACATTCATTTTGGATTGCCTGTTTGTATACGCATTTATATGCTTTTCATATGTCATGCTCATACCACATTTTCTCATCCATTTTTGAGATTCTAAATTTTGTATGTGGTAACAAGAAGTGGAGGCTTACTACACCTTGCCAGTGTTTATCTTACCAGAACTAATGGTAACGTCGCGAAAAATCGCTTAGTGATTGGTTGAGACGCGAAGAGAGATTTCTTGCAGACATTATTAAAAGTAAAGAACAAATTCTGGAAGTAATGAACCAAACAATAGACCAAAAAGATTCTCCGTTTTGGCACCAAGAAAGGCGAAAAAGAGTCACCGCTTCTTTGTTCGGAAAAATTTGAAAACTAAGATCTACCACGGACCCAAGGCAAACAGCGAAGCAGATGCTTAAAGCTTTTTCATCGGTCAGTACCGACTTTGGTATTGACCATGAACCGATAGCTTTAAAAAAAATTATCATTAGTAATACCACGAGTGCATTCCATGTTATCGATAATTTTGCTTAGGTTAATCTTGAATGCGTGTTAGGTATGAAAACTGCACGAGTGCGTAGCACGAGATGTATTTTGAAGATTATTGCACCAGAAAATGATAGAATTGTTCATTCAGAAAGTTAGCTGGTTTTCGTTGTCTTGGTAACGATGAGTAAACAATTTGCGTTACAATTCCTTGGCTCATTGTAGTAGATGAAAAGAGTAATCAGGTTGCTGTATGGGGGAACTTTATTTCATGTTCACAGGATCACTTTCTAGACAGCATATCAGTTACTGCATTATTTATATCATTGATTTAAAAAGGTGTCGTCTGGTTCGTTTGTGCAATACTTACCTAATATAATAAACTTATTTTCTAACATGAAATTTATTCTTTTGTGTTTTACGTAACCAACTGATTTCCTGATGAAAAGAAACCCTAGTCGTAAAGTACCCAAGAAAATTTTTACCCAACGTAACTTTTTGAGTCCGTACAGTATGAGTAGTATAGCAAACGGGGTTCTGGGACAGGCCATCCGCAACACCATTGTCTCGCCATCCGCATCTACTTCTTCAGCAGAAGAAGTCGTCGCCAATGACCAGAGGCTGCTGAAGAAGAATTCTTCAGCAGAAGAAGTCGTCGACAATGACCAGAGGCTGTTACCACACCCTGTTACCTGGCCACACCCTATTACCTGACCACACCCTTTTTTCAGGTGTTTTTGAGATTCATCCAAAAATGTATTTTTTGTGTTTGTACCTTTCATTTACCTTTGACCAGGTAGGTGGTGACCAACAGATATGTATTTTAGTATAGAAACGTATGAAAAAAAGTCTGTATGCCTTTAGCGGGATTCGAACCCGTATCCTTCGTATTATGAGCTAAGCATCTAATTCACTATACCAATGTATATAGCTTTGTATCCAATGTACACAAAATGATGTTGATATGCGACTTATAATCTTGCAAAGGTCAGGTGTTATCTTTATCAGTATATAAAGGTTACAAAAGGTGAATGAATAATGATAATAACTGATAAGCTGTTTTAATTTTTTGACGAATGTTATAAAATTATTCAAAAAAAAAAGGAAAGAAAGAGCTAGAGCGAGCGAAAGAGAGAGAGAGACCGCATCAGCTTTGCCTAGCTTAGCCTAGCCTAGCCTAGCCTAGCCTAGCMTCGCCTAGCCTTCCCTCGTTTTGCCCCTCTCTCTCTCTTTCTCTGATGATGATCATGTATCATAGGGCGAGCCTACTCGAGCATTACCGACTTTTTTGGTTGTTAACAATTGTTTGTTAATAAAACAAACATTAGTCTATTTAATAATCATGGGTACGTATGTTTCAAAAATTACTCAATTATTTGATTGAAATAGTAATGAAGTTGTGAGAGGTGAAAAAGAAAAAAACTTAGAACGTCTAATAGTAATGTCGATGAAAAAAGAAGTTCTTTTAAAACTGAAGGCCGCTATGTGAATAAAATTTGTTACGAATGGTCCACTGATGCTAGGAGTAAAGGAATCCCTATATCAGGTATGTAAAATTAACGTTAGGCTCACAAATGCACGTTGGGTACAAATTTTAAGGACCTATACTAAAAAATAAGGCAAAGAAGATTGCAGACGAAAAGGGCTACGAAGGTTTTAGTGCATTTTCGGGTTGGTTGGAAAAATTTCGCAAGCGTCATAACATTAATTTCAAAGCTATATCCGGTGAAGCATCTATCGTAAATCCTGAAGATGATATTGCCTTTTTAAGCAAACTCCCATCAATTATGAATAACTATTCTGCAAAGGACATTTATAATGCAGATTCTATTCTATTCTATTCTATTCTTCCGGGTCCTTCCGAAAAAAACTTTGGCACTTAAGCGCGAAAGATGCACAGGAGGAAAATTAGCCAAAGAGAGGGTTACAGTATTACACTGCGTCAATATGGCAGGAAAAACTACTTGTGATAGGTAAAGCTGCTAAACCAAGAGCGTTCAAAAACATTGATGTTAACAAATTGCCTGTTGTATGGAAATTCAACCGAAAAGCATGGATGACTTGTGAAATAATGAGCGAGTGGTTGAATAATTTTGATAAAAAAATGGCTATTGATAAATGAAGAGTTCTGTTGTTTTTAGATAACGCCTGTTCACATCCTAAAAACATCAAGCTAAAAAATGTCCAACTGATTTATCTCCCACCTAATTGTACATCTACGTGCCAGCCGTTAGATCAAGGCATAATAAACTGTTTTAAGACATACTACAGAATGTTTGTTACAACGATATTTTAACAAAAATTGATGCATCTGAGTCAGCCTATGATCTTGCGAAACAGATATAGTCGTCACCAGGAATATTTGGGATTGACGTATGCAAAGCTTTATTGAGGGTTAAGCAGCTTTGTGGTCGACCGTAATAATTTTTCACTGCGTGTGGTACTACCCAGAAGATGTAGAAAAGGAATTTTTGTGGTGGGCTTTTAATTTATTACAGGCAAACATTTGAGAATTAATATATTAATTTAATATTAAAGTTATAATGCAGATTTGTAAAGAAACAATCTCAAAATATAACTGAATATTAAAATTAATTTAATTTTTTTTTATGAAAGCCCAAAAATAAATTTCTGTTACGGACCATCTCTTCCTACAAACCTTTGAAACGTGCCTGTCCTAAGAAATGCAAATTTGCAAATTGCAAATGAGTCTCAAATATTGTTGGTGTCGACTATAAGTGTATTAGATGCAGTATACTTTATTAAGCACGCTTGGGACAAAGTTTCTAAAGAAGAAACTATCCAAAACTGTTATGGCAAAGCCGGATTTAAAGGAAATTTTACGTCGTCTTCGGACCACTTTGAGCCTGAAGACGATTTACCATTATCTTGTATGTCTCATATATGGAAAGCTTCAGAAATTTTAGGGTCTACAGACGTTGATATTGGAGATTTCTTTAACTTGGATACAAACGTGTTAACAGAAGATGAGGAACTATTTGCACAAAGTGTCGTCGATGACGACTCTGTGGAATTGTCTGATGATGATTCAGTTGACAGTCTCGAAGCGGACGTGGAATGCAACATTAACACTTATAAAGACGCTATAAACACGGATAAACAACTTAGACAATTTGCAGTTAAACAAAGAGACGATAAAATTTTTGAAATAATATCGTCTCTAGAAGTTCATCTAGTAGAGATTTCTTTTATGACTCGAAGTCGACAAACATCAATTTTGGAATATTTTCATAAATTGTCTTAATTAAACTATCTATAATTTTTATGATTACCTTATGTTTCGTTCCAACTAAAACATTTTAAAACATTTTGTAAAGCATTTCTATTAATCGACGTCAGTGACTCAGAGGATGATAAGAAAAGTGACATGTTGTCTGTTTGAACAATATGATAATTTAATCTACCTCTATATAAGCAACTCATTTTAGTTTTGTAATTCGTTTTGTAATTCATTAGTGTGTTGCAAATCTTGTAAGTACTGTAGTGAGACCGTGATAATGATATTGTTGCTATTTGATGAAGATTAAATTTTTAATTCGTCTTTTACCCCTTTATTTTGATTTCAGCTTATCTGGCTCGTCTAGTAAACCTTATAATTATTTTCACTTACCTACGTTGTGTTTATCTCTGTGTCGTAACACAAATTCGGATTCAAAGTAGTGTCAAAACGCGTGGGAGAAGGGATTAAAAGTCAAGTTTCCACAAAAGTAATTTATTTACAACTGTCAAAGCATTTCTTACAGAAAGAAAGAGTTGTGAGAGTTTGATCCAATTTTGCCATGTGTTAAAATTATTGTTCATTCTTATTTAATTTAGTTTGTAAGTCACGTAACCACAATTGCTTCGGGATTTAAAATAATGAATTTAAACAGCTGATGGATGATTGGAACTCTATTTACGTACTACAAAGCTACCCTATACTTCAGTTAATATTGTTCGAACTTATATTATCGAGGAAAGAGTTTAATCGCGTTTATTAAGTTACACTTGTACCAGAGTCGGAATATTACATGCTCGCGGCCTTTATAAGTGCATCGCTTTTTAACTATTACGCCCTAGTGCCGAAATACCGCCTCAGGTAAAAGTCAGGTGCCTAAACACCTATAATAATTTCCGAACAAAACCAGGATATACAAGTCCTTGCAACATAACTGAATGAATGTAGAAGTCATTTCTCTCACAAATGTTTCGTCCACGAGCTTTGACAAAGACTTGTTCAGAACTTTGTCATTTCGCGATACCAGTTGATTATAGATAACCTGGATGGTTATTTTGTCTCGTTTATCTCGTAGTAGCCTGCATATACATGGTATATGCCGTTGGAGCGGGAATTACAACGCCCATTCTAAGTCCGACTGCCGGAAACTACGACCTGACACAGTGGCTTAGACCTTGTAAAGTTGGGGAAGAGGGTCCCCGGGGACCACGACTCTTCCCATGAAGATGGCCGACAAACGAGTCTATAATTTCAGGTGCCATTGCGCAAAAGACAAATACTTTTGCTCTCATCGCCTAGCACGACGCGAGAGAGAAATTTGTCCTACTCTACCCTATATTTAATATGCAACAAGTTATTCTACCTTCAAAATCTTGTATGAARAAATTTTAAATTGATTTGAGGCAAAGAAATCGCTGGAGACCCTTTGATTTAGGTTAATGATTGATGTGTTAAGTTTTAATAGTTTAGGGTTGAGGATTACACTCAAATCAAMAAAATGAATAAATAAATAAATTRAAAATTAAGTAATACGGCAAAATAAGTATTGTTGCAATTCCTTACAAGAAATGAAATTATTTGGCTTTAATTTTAGCAAGT
>NW_025400985.1:14737365-14773915 GCF_015345945.1 Tribolium madens | reverse complement strand
GGTAAATGATATATAACGTTAATTTAATTTATAAAAAAATTATTTGAAGAAACTTAATGAAATTTTTTCATAAAAGAATTAGTTAAAATAATATATAACCCTTTCGTGGACCTACCTAGAAAGTTTAATCCTCCTGATGGCTCGCCGATATCCGAAGTTAAACTGGCACTTTGTCGTTTGGTTTAGCAACACTTAATAATAACTATCACTAAAGCGAACAATTATAACCAAATTATTTACACTATTTATTTCACTATTTCTAGCACTAAATTAATTCATTTAATTCACTAGCTCAACTGGAAGCTCTTAAATCAACGAAAGTTAATTTAAATCGGAATTGTTTAAATTTATAAAATTTAAATAATTTGCGAAAGCAGCGGCACGAAAATCGACTAACTCGGAAGCCAGTCAAAAATCGAATTCCTTCGAAAAACAAGTGTTAACTTTAAATAGGGGACGCTAACTCGCTTACCCCCTACCCCTGTTCTTTGTTTCCACATATGTGACATTATGCAAATTTGACTCTTAAAATGTCTTGGCATTTGATCAAACCTCGTTTAACTCTCACCAAATTATTATTATCTAATTGCTATGGTGTTTCCTTGATTCGCGATTTCGCAATTATTAAACATACAATTTGTTAAGCCCTTCTGATAATATTATACAATACAGTAACAATATCGAATCAACACCAATTTGCCTGAAAGAGAAATTAAACTCCAAAATTGGTTGTTATTGTTTTGCTGACGCTCATGGAACTTAATGTGGTTTAGCAATGCAACAACAAATTTTGTTTGTTTAAATTTTACGGAAAGTAAAAGGAAGAAAGCCGTAAGAAAACTGTAATTTTCGTCGTACTACCCCCAGTTAGATGTCGCCCCCAGTACTACAGCGGTACTATTTTAACATTTTCGCATTTTCCACGGATTTCCTTAGGAAATCTCCACCTACTTTCCTTCTAATCTCTACGTTAGTAAAGGGCTAGCAATCGTACCGTGCCAGATTTGCTTACAATGATTTAATTAAATAAATAATTTATACATCAAAATTACGATTGCCGCAACTTAAATTAGGGTTAAATTTTATATCAAAATGTTCAGAAAAATCCTGCGCGTCTTTCTAAAATAATGGCTTTGTGAACTGACTTTGTTTAAACAAGAATGTGATAATTTCGCTAAAATTCTTTTGACCCACACGTRCAAATGTGAAATTTGATATTCTTCGAATAGACTTGGTTTTGGGCGTAATTTTCAACGCATAAGCACTTGACCGGCGACGCTTGGGTTTTAACATCTAAATTTCAGACAACTATTCCAATCGACCAATTCGTTTGAGAAAATTTTAAACAATTTTATTTATTTAAAAGGATTTAAACTAATTAACAAATTGTTACTATATGGATTCCCTATAATGAATAAATCTCCAAAGTTTAAATGTAAAAATCTTGTGATAAATCAACGTGAATGCAGTTTATGCCGAACTCAGGGTGGATTAATTATCATAAAATTGTAAATTTTGGCTAATTTAAGTAACTGTCCTTTCAGATCCCAAAGTGGTTATTTCCCCAACAAAATGTATTAATTTATTTACTGTTCTACTACTATTTCCGCCTGTTTTAAACAACAATTTAATTATTTATCTTTTCGTGTGCAATGCATTATTTTGCTGAGCGGCTGGAATCTGTGTGCAGTGGTCGCCATCTCTTAGCAAGTGATACTCGAACACATGGCTTTTGAAAACCATTTAATTTTAGCGATTTGTTACACTTAAGGAATTCTTGGAAACATTTCGTGAGAACGACACTTTTCTAAACATTTCAATATTCACAAAACACGTGTGTATTTAAGATAAGATAAATTTCTTAGTTAGACCGAAACAATTTGGACGCCGTTAAAACAAATTTTAAAATTTTTGTAATTTGGGATGAATGGTTAATAAAATTAAATTTATAAATATCGCGTTCATCACAGTACCTACCTGAGGTCTTGAAGAAAGTAAAATAAAAATAAAGTAAAATATATGAAGTTGTTAAAATTTAATTGGGTTTCGTTGCTGTTGTTCCTGCAGTTGTTAGTGTGGTGTTCTCGTAGTACAATCATTACAACACAATCAACGGCTACAACTCCTATTGTTGGAAGAAGAAGAAACATCATTAGAATAGTAAAAGTAGAAAATTTCGATATTCCAATTGAAGAAGATGGCAGCAGATTTCATGTGTATGAAGTGTCTACAAGAAAAATAGTGCTAAGAGAATATCCTGCTTTTTATTTCGACAAGAAAGTATTTAGTATAGGAACACCAATTAGAAATTACAACAATAGAACAATAGGTTATATTATTGGTAGTTATTGAAATTATTATCCAGTTACAATTCAAGAACATAACAAATTATATTGTGGTCACTACGACGCGAATGAATTGGCGTACAACAGAGCCTTTGAAAATTGTTACACTTTAAAATAAAAAAATTACAAGATTAAAAAAATTGAAATGTTAACTGTTAAAAATTTTTCCTGATTATAACCAATGGAAAAATATACGGAAGGAATAGGACTTAAACATTATTCCTCTGTAAAAAAAGTAAAAGGACGAGGTCAGTGAAGCTGAAGCCTCGCACGTGAAAAATTTTGGAGATCGTTCTCCAATAATCAGGAAAAATTTTTAACAGTTAACATTTCAGTTTTTTTAATCTTGTATTTTTTTTTATTTTAAAGTGTAACAATTTTCAACGACTGATGATGGCGGAATGGTGCCGAAACATGTCCCAACTTGACTAAATAAAAATTTATCGATTTGTGGAGTTGACTTTAATGTTACTTACTGTTTCAAATTTAAATTTGTATTATAAGGTTAACTGCTTAACAAAGAACTGGTTCATAGACTATTTGATTTTGGAGTCACAAACAAGAAAATGCATCTTTTTTAATGAGAAACTACAAAAGTTACCAAGTATTTTTTTCAATGAGCTACCTAGACTGAGAGAGAAAAAAGTAATATTAATACCAATTCTTAGAAGCTTTCATTTTACATTGGCAGTCGTGGATTTTGAAACTAAAACTTTTTAGTATTAAAATCCAATGAAATCCGATAGAGATCACACCTCTGAAATGTTTACTCGATTTAAACAATTTATCTCAGAATATAAAAAATATTGCAGTTTTAACTTTGACCTACGATGTTTCTAATTAAAGATGGTTGAACATGACTACCAAACACATTCAAATAATTGTGGCATTTTTGTTCTTTTTTAAATTGAAGCAACTTTCAACAAAAACTCATTGAAACAAATGCCATGTACACTACAACAAATCAGACCAAAAGTGAAAAGTGAAATTCAGACATCGACCCAAATAACAAATTCACCATGTTTCCTAACAACACACTACATAATTTTTACTCTGCGTTTCCACAAAAACAGATCAAATCCAAAATTTCTGCTGCCAAGTGAGTTAGTCCAGAACTAAAAAAAAATGAGAGACACATTAATGTTATTGCATGACGACTATAAACTGCACGAAACTTTGGAATCACAACTAATGTTAAATAACTTTAGGAAAAAATACAATAATGCAAAAAACAATTTAAAAATTAAAGTGAATTCTAAATTTGTAAAGCAAAATCTCAGGAATCCTAAAACCATGTGGAATTTAATTAAGAATCAGAAACCTAGAACAAATAGAGTCATTCGCCAGATATCATCTCATGATTTTAATTTTCAAATTCTAATTTTCAAATTAGAAAAAAAATTAAAATGTGAAAACTACATTTCTGCACTTTTTGGAGTAAAAGAAAATTTTGTATGGAGTTTCCTCAATTTTAAAAATAGAGGAGGGTTAAGTTACCAGAGTAATGATCTGTAAATCTGTAAAAAAGTGAATTGAATTGATGCTCCCTCATGTCCATCTAACCTCCTTGCTATATACCGATCTCTTTACTAGCCACACTGTCACGCAGGGTTACTGACTTTGCAGTTTCAGCAATGGGGTACTATACTATAAAAAAAAAGAAGGCAAAACTTAGGTTTATATTATTCTTCGTTGTTAAATAGCAATATAACTAAAAATCGATTTTCAATTAAGCTGTAATTTTTAAAATAAATGAGATTTAAACAAGTGGTTTTTGATCCACTACATTCAAACGGTATTACAATGCGCGTTTGATGACGTCGGGCCTCCCCGTCCAATCAGCAAACGCAGCGCTATTTTGTCTCTCTTACCGACGACTTTCGCAGACTGGAGCTTGGGTTAGAGCTCTCGGCTTTGGCTGATTTTGCGCGGTCGTCAGGGTCTGCTCACGTCATCACTTGGCGCAAACATGGTGTGTTTGAAAGTGTGTTTATTTTTCAACAACTTCAAAAAAAAATTTCGCCTTGAATGCACGCTTTCGCAAAAAAAAAACAAAAAACACGGATATATTATTTTTTTATGTAGATTTAACTTATACAATAAAAAAAAATATAGTATAGTACCCCATTGTGTTCAAAGTATAGTCGTACCCAGGAATATTTGGGATTGACGGATGCAAAGCTTTATTGAGGGTTAAGTAGCTTTGCGGTCGGCAGTAATAATTTTTCACTGCTGGTGGTACTATACTGAAGATTTACAAGAGGCCCGTACTCAGGAATTTTGGTGGTAGGCTTTCAATTTATTACAGGCAAAAATTTGGAAATTTATTTATTAATTTAATATTAAAGTGATAATACAGATCAGTTCATTTGTAAAGAAACATTCTCAAAATATAGCAAAATATTAAAATTAATTAATTTTTTTTTTGATGCCCAAAAACAAATTTCTGTTACGGACCATCTCTTCCTATAAACTTTTGAAACGTGCCTGTCCTAAGAAATGCAAATTTGTTTATGGCATCTCTACCGTAAGCCCCATGAACCACGTGGGGTGTAATCGTCTTATTCTATAATGAGTCTCAAATATTGTGGGTACCAACTATACGTAGAAACTGGAACACACAGAGAGGAGACGAGTTAAGTAATAGACCCCCAAGTGAAGGCAAGGGCAGTAGCGTCAGGGTAGCGTCGTGATAACGACTTATCTTAGGGGATCGTTCCTCTCTGTGGCGGTACAATAACTTGAGGTAGTGTACACAGTGCTGCATTAGTAATGTCACAAACTCGGGGCACGATCGACCGTTTTCAGATGGGATGGAGCCGATGGTCGGCAGTTGTCGGTTTTCTGTCATTGGGATGGGTCGATGGAAAATTGATAAATCGTTTGCTCAAATTATTAAAAATTTTGAAGTTTTGAGTAATCACTTATCGCATTTGACTTGTTTTGAAAAGAATAAAATAATATTTGAAAGGTTTCTTTAAAATTCAAAATTGATCTGATTCATGGTTTTGATGTACAAATTCACCATTTCACAAAATAATGTATTTATTGTTTTATTTACTAATTTTATTAATTAATGTAGAAGTTAAGGGTTGWTTACTATTTATCAACAGTAAAGAATTTCATGTGATTTTGGTGAAATTTTTCACAGAAATCGAGTTCAGCCGTGTCCGCAGTGTTTTAATTCAGAAATAACGTAATATGAATTACATTGTTATTTACTTTGCATTATTGTCAAATGTGAAATTAATTACAAATTAAATTTGGGGCGGTTATTATCGTATCTTAAAAGATATTGTCACATACCGCGGAATTTGGGTCAAAAACTATGTTTCGAAAAGAGGTCTCGGCTATTATGTCATATTGTAATTGTAACGCGGAAACGTCATCAACATCGCCGAGTCAGCTTCTCGAACCATAATAAATACCCGGAATATTAGGTAGTCGGGAGTCTACTTTTGAGTCTAGTCGAGCCTACCTTTTGGGAGTTTAATTCGCGTGTGTAGTCAAAATCGTGATTATGGTAATCGAGTGTGACATGTGCCCTGATAGGATTATGACTGCCCCTAAAAAGTAAGTAAACCTTCTAGTCATTTTTTTAAATAAACTTTGTATACAAAACCCCATGACTTTCAATCCCACCCTGTGACAATATCGTAAATTTCGAACCTAACCAATTCATACCTTTGACCACTGATTGGCAAATTGCCCGCAGGCCATCCGTTTCCATTCAGTAAAAATTTACCTGTGGACATTCAACTCCCACGTTAGTGTACACGAATCAATTTTCTCGATAACAGCATATTGTTGCAAAACAACGACCAGGTTATAAATTATAATTTCAACATTGAAAAACCTAGAGTCAGTGAATCGTTCTTAATGCAAAAAGTCAAAAGCCGATGCCACGAAGTCACATTACTCAACGACTACGCTTTGAATTATAACACGGCCATCAGCGTGAAGGTGAAAACGGACATCCCCTCCCTTAAATCCAGATGAAGATCTAAACAATTTTATTTTTACGAGCAACGAAAGGATTCTTACATCGAAACACATTGTTGGCACCACAGGAAGGCACATCAAAGGACAACCAAACAATCTCAGAATTGACTCAGTTTCTAAAAAAGACGATCAATCAGAATTTTCAAGGACATAACAATGGGAATGTTGGAAATGATGACACCAGTTGCGGTGAGAAAAATTAAAAGAATATTACTATACGGTGCATACGAGTATCGTACTATTTGCCGACGAATCTGAAGTTGATACGTCCACAAGAAACCATGACCTAAGAACGGATGAATTGGAACATCAGATGATCATCGAAGCGGGACAACCAATAAAATCTAAGCCTTACAGAGTTTCCCAACGGACTGCGATAGACGATCAAATTAAAGAAACGTTGGACTGATATCATCCGTCCAAGACATTCACCATGGGCAAGTCCAGTCGTGTTGGTAAAGAAAAAAGACGGTTCTATGAGATTCTGTGTAGACTACAGAAAAATCAACAATGTTATATACCAAGCAGTCCAGCTACCCTTTACCAAACATAGATGACAATTTAACATATCTCGGCGATGCTCAATATTTCTCAACCTTGGACATGTTTAGTGACTACTGGCAAGTGAATATTAATTAGAGAATGCGATAAAGAGTACACGGCATTTACGACACCAGGACAAAGGTTATATGAATTTAATGTATTACCGTTTGA
Source organism: Tribolium madens (assembly GCF_015345945.1). Classification (NCBI taxonomy): domain Eukaryota; kingdom Metazoa; phylum Arthropoda; class Insecta; order Coleoptera; family Tenebrionidae; genus Tribolium; species Tribolium madens. Next base: position 14,766,854 of record NW_025400985.1, on the reverse strand, counting down.
ACTTTGCAATGCTCCGGCCACTTTCCAAAATTTAGCTGACATCGTGTTTCAAGGATTGAAATGGGTAGATGTCTTAATTTATCTCGATGATATTATAGTGTTTTCTCATTCGTACGAGGAGCACTTAAAAAAAACTCGAAAAGGTTCTTAAACGAATCAAGGAAGCAAACCTTAATCTTAAACCGTCAAAGTGTTCGTTTGTTAAGGCTGTTTTTGTCCCAATTCTTTGTTTGTTTTTCCATTCATTCATTTGTCGTTTTGTTCGAGACTGGTGCTAGTGTATTTTTATTTAGTTTGTTTGAGTTAAAATTATAAACACTAATTAACAGTGCAAAATGGATAAAAACAAAAGACCTCATTGGAGAAAGTGTTAAAGCGCAGATGAAACAGTAAGTTTGTAAATACGAAATACCCAAAATTTTCGTTAACCAAGTGCTTGGTTTTGTCTTTTTTAGTTTAGACAAAATAAGTGTAATAAAAGAAAATATTTTAAGATCAACTTTACCTGATAACGCGATGGAACATGCGACTGCAAGGTATTTAAATATTTTATTACGATATTTTCGCATGTATTAATTTTTGTTTTTTACACCACAACACAAGAAAATACTGATATAATTATGGAAATAGAACCAGCTTCTAATAAAACTTCCGATTCTGTTACCCAAACTATTAGTGGCAGACGTTTTTTTAATGTGTTATATTTTTTTCAACAAATTCAATATGCAAACGAGCATGCCCCTTTTAGCTGCAACGTCTCACACATAGAAATAATTTCTGAAAAACGAAATGGTCTTCAAAGTATTTTTGTGCTAAAATGTTTCATGTGTAATACCCAAAAAAATGTAGCAACAGAGTACACTGAAGAAGGGTTGGACATAAATATAGCATCAGTGTTGGCATGCGTATCTACAGGAGCTGGGTTTTCTCAGTTGGAGCAACAATGTGCTATAATGATCGATGTCAAGAAAAATATTTGAAAAAAGTTTGGAAAAAGTTGCGACATCTATAATGGACTCTTCCTGGAAGGTTATGGAAGAGGCGGAAATAGAAGAATGTAGATTAGCACGTGAAACAGATGACGTTGATAAAGATGGGATACCTTGTATTAGCGTAATAGCAGATGGAGCTTGGTCCAAACGCTCTTACAAAACTAATTATAACGCCGCATCTGAAGTTGTTGTTTCGTAGGTGCCAGAACTGGAAAATTAGTATACATGGGCGTGAGAAACAAATATTGTACAATTTGTGATCGAGCTAATTTATGTCAAAGAAAAATCAAGTCATGTATGTTATAAAAATTGGTCTGGTGCGTCAATTGCTATCGAAACTGATATCATTGTGGAAGGCTTCAAAAAGATTTTGGAACTTCAAGGACTAAAATACACTTGCTTAATTGGCGATGGCGACAGCAGTGTTTTCAAAAAGCTATGTGAAGTCAAACCATATAGAAGTAAAACAATTGTCAAAAAGGTAGAATGCACAAACCATTTACTTAAAAAATGTTTAATGTTTCTAAGGTTAGTCTATCAAAATTACTTTTAATTATTTTACAATTTAATTTACATTGGCTAAACTGTGTTCCTGGAGATTGTTGAGAAAATTCTACTAAATGTAGAAAACTGTAAAAAGTGATCAAGTTGAATGTGTAGTGTCTATTTTTTTCATTTTGGTGAGTGCGATTAAAATTTTAAAAAATTGTGTTGGTCCCAGTGTGGCCAGTGACGGGGTAGCGGCGGCCCGTGACGGCGATTCAATTTTCCATAAAAGCTAAACATGTTGCACAATTTATACTTTACAGAATTATCACCAGACATGGTACGGTACGCCGCGCGAACTTTTAAGCGACAGAGGCACAAACTTTCGGTCAGAACTTGTTAGAGAATTATTAAATACAATGGAAATCGTGAGTAAGTTTAGAATAGCCTTACCATCCAATGTGCAATAGTCTGACTGAGAGATTAAACAAGACATTGGCAAATATGTTGTCTGTTTTTACGAACACCAAGCAGACCGACTGGGACGAATTTCTCCCGCACGTAACGTTCGCGGACAACTGCACAAAACAGGATACAACGAAATTTTCTCCATTTATGTTGGTTTACGGAAGAGAACGTGTTCTTCCCGTGGAGGCGTCACTAATCCAACCAAAAGCGAGCCCAAACATCAACTCCACTCGGGAACACAAAGTATCACAAGATGGCACTTTCGAAAAGCCAAATTAGAATTTGAATTTAATTTTTTTTCAAAAGTCATTTTCCGAACAATCTTTACCCCCGATTTATGCACTAAAATTTGTTGAGATGTTGCTCGAAAGGTTCAGTTATTATGCATTGAGCGTAATGGAGGTCAATTTGAGCATTTTCAATAAAATTTAAATTTGAATGTTTTATGTTTGACAATTCTTGACATTTATTTATCTCAATTTAGATAGCGGCGTTGCCATGCATAAAAAAGGTCTCTGTAAAAAAGTGTCATCTTGCGAAAAAAAAAACTAAAAACTTGGTACCACATTTCTGGGCGTTCTGTAGTAATAAGTAATAATAGGTTTCATAAATTGTAGTGTATTAGATATTAATTGGGTTTTATTTTAGGCTCATATAATCGTTTTTTTCGTTGTTGATGCGATGCCGAGCAAACCAACCGGTGGAGGTAACGGCTGAAGCATTTTGGAAAGAATTACCAGATACCATAAAATATGAAGCGAGCCTCCCTTTAACGTACAAGATGGAACGGCATCATGTCGAGGCTTTGCAAGGTCTGCCTATTTCGAAGTGTTCAAACTACTACGACGACCATGACTGCGAAGCATTGAACGCCACTCAAAGTTTATTCGAAGAATTGACCAAGAATTTTCCATTATAGAAGAAAAGAGGACACACGGGGATGAAATATCAAGAAACAGAAGAGCTCTAGATTTTCTGGGAGAAGGATTATCGTGGTGTTACAGGGTCGCTACATACCACAAATTGAACGCTCTTCATAAACGTGTCTAGAACGTCACAAAGTTTCGCTGCCTATCAAAAGGTAGTGAAATGAGCGTTTGGAAACAAAAACTAGGGAAGTAAAGAAAGCACTAATAAAATAAGATCATGATAGAGTGTTCAGGCAAAAACACATCCACTCCAATCGAACGGAACGAAATAAGTGGTAAAACTTCCGTGTAATTGTAAATTATTATTAGGAAAAAAGCTATTAATCCCCAAACGATTCCCCTGCGTAAATAAGGTCCCCGAGGAAGCAAAATTAACACATAGTGTTCCCGCAGTCTAGTCAAACTTAAAAACATATGGGTTAAATCCCGCTAGCGACCATATTAATCCAACATACGACATCGACTTATTCACTGATATTGATATTTTAAGAAGAAAACAACACAAAATGCAAACATAATTGAGTCGATAATACGAGTAATAAAGTTATTTAAGTGACTCGATCAACCACTTGTGTCTTTAATCCTTAATTCATGAATTACCTTCCAAATGGAACTAATAATAATTGAACATATAAATTTTTGTAAATTTTTTATAAATTAAATGCTATGAGATCGATTTGGATTTATTCGAGGTTATCTTTGGAGCCTTAAAGTAAACTCTTTTATTAAATAGTTTTGATTAATCGCCCAATAATCGTCCAACGTCAAAGTTGACAGATGCCTGACTTGTGAGACCATGGTCATTTGTTGACGTGGATATCATACATCCAAAGTCCCTACTTTTTGATTTCAGCGTTGTGCAGTCCTCAGTTTAAATTAAAATATCTTTGAAATGCAAAGTAAATGCCTTTTTCATTGGTGATTTACTTCAAAATTGTTGATGCTAATTAGTACGAGCATCACTTTTTAAAAGTAACACATCAAAGTCGTAACGATAGTGGATGTTGTGCAACTAAGGGTAAGAAAAACGTACAAACAACGTCGCGAACCCTTGGGGAAAGATTATCAAAACTTTATATCGGTTTGAACGAGAAAATCTTCATGCTTTGGCTAGGTATTTTTTGTCTGAGAACAACAAAACGCGAAGAGGTGTCCTGTCATACGAACAAAAAATGAGAATATTCCTTCGGTACTTGGCAGATCCTGGATTCCAAACAGGAATTGGAAAAGAACTTGTAGTTCATCAAATCAGATTCTAAATCTATAACTGAAGTGATGAATAGGATTTTAGAAAAAGCTGATGTGTGGATTGATTCACTTTCTTCTAACAAATATTTCTATTAGTGAGGCAAAAGAACAATGGCATGCCAAATATCATTTCCCAACTGCAATTGGAGCTACATTGTACACACGTCAGAATTTTGAAACTTTCTTTAGATGCGAATGAATACATAAATAGGAAAAACTTTATTAGTTTAAATGTGCAGGCAACATGTGATGCCAAKGAAATGTTAACTAGTATTGATGCTTCATGGCCAGGTTCAGTTTATAATTCCCGATTAAGGAGAAATTCAGAAATTCGAGAAATTTTTAGTAAAACACTATAACGCCATTTTGTTAGAAGATAGTGGATATGGCTTAGAACCTTGGCTTATGACTCCTTTTCGCACACCAAAAAATCCTACTAGGTTAAAATCTTAAAAGCCTACTAGGTTGATTTATTTTTAGAGCATATTCTCCGAAAAATTAAAGCATTTACTTAGAAGTAAAAGCAAGAGCTTATTAATACTTATGCTTTTACTTTTTACTTCAAGTATTTGTTTTTACTTTATACTCATACTTTAAGTAAATACTTCAACTTTATTCATACGGCTCAATATGCCTAGAAAATACAAACAGAAAGAAAACGTCACTGCTAGAGCGACCTGGATAGAAAAATTTCTGGAAGCATCTAAAACGATAAAACGTGGATCGATGGGAGTTAACCAAGCAAGCAAATATTACAATATTCCATCACGCACTCTGCGAAGGCGACTCAAAACTAGAGTTTGTTATAAAAAAAAAACACCTTTAGCACCAAAACTAGGTTTCAATAATGAAAAACGACTGGTTGCTCATATTCAGAAGTTGGAAGTAGCTGGCTTTGCGCCATCTCGAACCGCAGTAAGGCAAATTGCCTTTGATTTCGCCAAGAAACTAGAGTAGAGAAGCGGCTGCTATCCAGCCATTCACAGAATAAACATTCTGCTGGATTTCATTGGCTTTACTTCTAGACCCTAGCGTCAGACAGTCTAAAGAACTGTCTTTATTAAAAGCTAAATGCATGTGCCTTGAAGAAGTAAACAAGTTTTTCTGTTTATTGAAACAAACGGTGGGAGATAATGATAATAGATAATCCTGGGCAAATCTTAATCTGATCACCTTAACGGATTGCTAGGTGGAGCAGACATTTATATGAACAAATAATCTTCATATATTAGTAGTATAGCAAGCGGGGTTCTGCGTCAGGCCATCCGCAACACCATTGTCTCGCCATCCGCATCTACCTCTTGAGCTGAAGAAGTCGTCGACAATGACCAGAGACTGTTGCCACACCCTATTACTTGACCACACCCTTTTCTCAGGTGTTTTTGAGATTCACCCGAAAATGTATTTTTTTGTGTTTGTACCTTTCAAACTTTTCATTTACCTTAGACCAGGTGGTGGTACCTGGTCGTAGTACCTCCTCACCAGCAGGTATGTGTTGTAGCATAGAAACGTATGAAAAAAGTGTGTATGCCTTTAACGGGATTCAAACCCGTATCCTTTGTATTACGAGGCAAGGATCTAATTCACTACACCAATGTGTAGCTTTGTTTCCAATGTACACAAAATGTTGATATGCAACTTTTAATCTTGCAAAGGTCATGTGTTGTCTTTATCAGTGTATAAAGGTGACAAAAGGTGAGCATTACCGACTTTTTTGGTCGTTAACAATTGTTTGTTGTTAATAAAAAAAACATTAGTCTATTTAATAATCATGGGTACGCATGTTTAAAAAATTACTCAATTATATGATTGTAATAGTAATGTAGTTGTGGAAGGTAAAAAAAAAACTTAGGGCGTCTCTGTCCCTGTGTTAAGTGTAAAACCTGTTGTCTGTTTGAACAATCAGATAATTTAATCTATCTCTATATAAGCAACTCATTTTAGTATTGTTGTTCATTAGTCTAATGCAAATCTTAGAGTGTGTATCACAATCGACGGCTACAACTCCAATTGTTGGAAGAAGAAAAATAATTAGAATAGTAAAAGTAGAAAATTTCGATATTCCAGTTATAGAAGATGGTAGCAGATTTCATATATATGAAGTGTCTACAAGAAAAATTGTGCTAAGAGAATATCCTGCTTTTTATTTCGACAAGAAAGTAATTGGCATAGGAACACCGATTAGAAATTACAACAATAGAAGAATAGGTTATATTATTGGTGGTTAATGGAATTAATATCCAATTACAAATCAAGAGCATAACAAATTATATTGTGGACATTACGATATGAATAATCTGGCGTACGTCATGAAAAATTTAATTCCATCACCGATTTAAAGAAAACATTTCAATGGCCTCGAAAACTAATCGATACAATATGTTTCATTTATGTATTTTAGTAAAATAATTAATTTAAATAAAAATAAATGGTATGTTAATTTATTGTGAAGCATTATTATATTTTACAATAATTTCCCTATAAAAAAGATACCAATTTATATTCTTATCGTACAGCAAGATATAAAACATAAATATAGCTAATTTAGTTTAGTTTGGAACTGTGGGAGAGGGGTCGTCCATAGGGATGACGATCGATGCCTGATCGATACCGAGTGAGTCGGTCTCTAACGGTAAGCGGGAGAAGACGTGTTTGAAACATAAATAAGACGTGTTAATTGTTTCAGCCCGCCGCCGTCGGTGCCGCCTCGCCCCTAGCGAGCCAGTTCATTCTCTTTTTTTTTACCATGTTAATTTATTAATATCGTTGTAATAAAATTTTCCCTACATTACTGCATCTTCAAGAGGGAAACGAAAAAAGAAATGAATTGTGATCGAGTTGTAGGTGGAAGTGGATTTTTAGATAAGACATTGTATTAAAATCCGTACGAATTACATCTGCCATTTATCAATTTTGTGGTCCTAATACAAAATTGGCTGAACGTTTACAAAGAGGAGATAAAGGTATTAATTTACTTGATTCAGCATGCAAAGATCATGACATTGCACATTCTCAAAGGTCTGATAAAAATACAGGTCATTGAACTGATGCAATTCTGGCGCAACGAGCACTTGAAAGATTTCGCGCAAGAAATGCTTCATAGAAAGAAAAAGTGGCAGCCTTAGATGTTGCAAGTGCGACGAAAGCTAAAATAAAACTTGGAATGGGGCTTGAAAAAAAGGAGAAAACCATAAAAGGATGTGTAGCAACAAATTAAATGTGAGAAAGTGTTAAGTAAAAAAAATAGTGTGGATAAGTGTTTAAAAAATTGTTTAATTTCAAAGTGATACAACAACTAGTGAGGAAACTTCAGTATTAAGTGCCGATTTTTATCCTCCAATTATCTTAGATGAAAACGAAAACTATGAAGTTGGATTAATTAATTTGAGTTGTAATGCAATACCGAATGTTGATGAAAGAAACAATAAGTTTCATTATGGAAAGACTAAAGTAATTGACATACCAACGGGTAGTTATGAAATTTCCGCTATAAGTGATTATTTGAAGAACATATTGGAGACTTATCATAAAGAAGAAAAAGAAAACACAACGTTGATATTAAAAGCAAATCTCAACACGTTAAAGTGTGCAATCATATGTACAAAACCAATTGACTTAACTAAAGCTAATTCAATTAGACAATTGCTAGGATTTTCTAAAAGAAAATTAATTAATTAATTAAGAAAATGCGCGTGAATATGATACGAATTGAATGTAGTATCGTAAAGAATTCATATAAAAACGGTAGTTTTGTTCATACGATTCATTCATTTTATCCAACTTAACCGCCAGGTTATAAAGTAATTGAAAGTCCTTCAACGGCTATTTATTTACCAATTAATACACACGTGATTGATAATATCAGACTTGAAATTACATTATATTTGAAAAAGGTAACCTAAAACAACAACAACAATATGGTACTTTTATTTAACGTGTCTTCTTTTGAAAAAAAAAAACAACAACATCAACAATAACGAGCAAAAAAGTGTTAATAGGTTAGAATTCTTAAATAATCACCTTAGAGAAATCACCTTAGAGAAATCGTAACGTTAACATCGGAAAACTGTGCATTTCTTCAGTCTATTGAAACTTAAAAATAGAAGACCCCAAAAAAGAAACAACGGATATACCTATTGCGAGTTAAAGAAAAAGTGATTTCAGATGATTCCATAACAAGTATTGAAACTCATTCCTATCAATCATACTTGGGTGATGACTTGAAATATAACGATGAATGTAGGATTACAATTCAACAACAAGATTTACTAACAGTGCCATCAAAAAGCTTTCTACATATTCAAGGAACTCTAAGAAAATACGTCGATACACTTGGAGTTGTTACGAAATCTTAAATTAATTAATAATTTTGTTGCATATTTATTTTCTGAAATACGATTTGATTGGGAGGTATTTTAATTGATCATATTACAAATTCTGGTGTTACTACCACTATGAAAAGTTATGTGTCGTTTACACCAAGCGAGAGTACATCACTCATGTAAGCAAGTTGGATTCCATTCGATGATACGCAAAGTTTTGATGAAAGAACTGGAAAATTTGAAGTTTGTTGGCCATTTTCGATGATTTTTGGCTTTGCTGAAGATTATAAAAAATACTACTTAATGTACGTCAAGAGTTAGTGCTTATTCGTGCAAGTGACGATTTAAATACAACGGTAGAAGTAGCAGATGAAGAAAAAGGAATTATTAAGCTTACAAAAATTGTATGGAAAGTTCCACACGTAAAAGTGAATAACGCTCATTTTACATGGGTACTGAAATCTTCATCATTTCTTGAAAAACCACGATTACAAATAGACAGACATAATAATCTAAAAGCTGACACAAGTAAATTTGATCATTGTAATTTGAGAAATGTTAAATAGTTTTTAAATTCTGATTCATATCCGTATGAAAACCTTAATTTGAATTTCAGTACCAATGAGTATGCTTTGGCTTATAACATGTATGCCCAATTTCAACAGTCATATTAATTAATAAGAAAACAATATGTGAACCTCTGTTGAAGTCAACACAATTCAAATCAGTAGCACCTCTGATTGTTATCGATTGAAGTCAACACAATTCAAATCAGTAGCACCTTTGATTGTTATCGATTGTTCTCATCAAAATGAGGTTGTCAAAACTGGCGCTGAGACGCACGGTTGGAATTTGAAACTTCTGCTAGTATATCTAATCGGACAGCAGCATTTTGTTTAGTTATTCACGAACAGTTTGCAAGTTACGAACCTTTAACCGGTGTAGTGCGTCTTTTGTAAAAAAAAACAAGAAAAAAATCTTTTTCATCGATATTCAAGGATTCCAATTTGGAAATTCTAGTAATTTCTTGTGCAAAGAAATTGCCATTATCAACATCTGTAATGAGGTATTTTCGGTTGCATATGCTATAGTTAAGGCAGACCTTGTCAGGAAGAAATTTTTAATTATCGAATGAAAAAACAAATTAATTGGTTAACGGAACATTTACATGGTCTCTCATGGGACAATTATTTTAAAGAATTACGTTTTTAGGATGCTGCAATTCTGATGGTAGCCATAAACTAAAACTCCTAGTCATCGGTAAAGCAAAGAAACCTAGATCATTTAAAGATGCTTTATTACCTGTGGACTACAAAGCTACGTCTAAGGCATGGATGAACGGAGTTGTTTTTAAAGAATGGTTTAATGAATGTTTCATACCGCAAGTGAGAAAATTTCTTAGAAATCAARATTCAYAAGAAAAAGCTCTTTTACTTATAGATAACGCCAGCAGTCATTGCAGCGAACMAGAAATAGGTAACGACGATTTTTTGGTAAAATTTTTGCCCCCAAACACTACAGCKTTGATTCAGCCTATGGATCAAAAYGCCATTCGTTTAATAAAACTTTTCTATAAGAAAAGCCTTCTAGCTGAAATTTTAACTAGCAACGAAAAAGATTTGGTTAAATGTTTAAAAAATTTGAACTTAAAGACGGCTGTTTGTTTGCTTCATAATGCTTAGGAAAACGTACCTGCCCAAACATTGAAACGGTGCTGGAAAAATATTCTTAGACCCAACAATAATAATTCCACGGAGGAAGAAAATGACCCCGAGGACACAATTCCATTGAGTCTATTAAAGAGTAAACTTCGTTCAGCAGCAGAGCAAACTGAAGAAGCTTCAGCAATGCTTCAGAACGTCGGCGGTGGTGAAATAACCACCGCGGAGGTTGTCCACTGGATAGATGGCGACAACAATGTTATTGAAACTCAAGATTTTGACGATGTAGAAAATATAGATTACGAAACAGAAGATGAGACGGAAATAACTGCTGCTACAGCAAAAATAAAAAATGAATATGCCGTAAAAAGCTTGAACATAGCAATAGTGGGCAACGGAAAACGATGTGCCATTAACGGACATAATGACACTTCAAAGATTAAAAGAACAAGCATTCGAAAAACAACAAGGCAACAACCGTCAAAGTAAAATTACGAATTATTTTGTCAAAATTGACTAACAATGTTATATAAACAATAAATTCTTCTTCATTAATTGTATACAATGTTATATAAGCAATAAATTTTTCTTCATTAGCTGTAGTTCATTATGTTTTGAATCTGAAATTCTGTATTCGGTAATCCGGATTATTCAATAATTCGGATTGGCCTTGTTTTAATTGATCCGGATTATCGCGACACTACTGTATTACTATATCATTAATTTGTTTCTTTTAAGAATTGAAAAATTGCTAGATTTGCTGGAAGAATTAGTTCATGAGAAGATGTGGAAAATAATTTTAATTACTCAGAGACCAAATTCAGATAATTATCAACATAAGACTACAACAAAAGCACACATAAAGGCACAAGAAATTAATGGTTTAGTACAGCCTGTGAAGTTTGGTAAGTTTAAAGTGAAATCGTCAACAGGTGACAAAATGCATATTATATCTTATAATGAATTGTGTGATGAGGACTGTAGAAATGTGTATTGTCACGAATGTAAAATTTGTATATGTCGTAGTCATTGGGCGTAATACGTCATTCCGCGGAAAGCCTAGTCTTTGGCCGTACTGCCGGCAGACGCTGTAATCAAATGAATATTCCTTTGTTTGACTGAAATTTTACGTCATTTCAGGGATTGCCCACTTAATTTTAGTCAAACAAAGTAACCGGTTAAACCAGTACATGTTACAGCGTTTGACGGAAGCGTATTTAGTCATTTGCTGAAAAAAGTCTTGAAATGTTTGATACTTTCTGTAGAAATGTAAATTTTTGGTAGAAGAAAAGAAGAGCCAAAAAAAACAAGATATTTTTATTGTTGCATATTAACATATTATATGAAGAACAAAGGTGCAAAAAAACCGTGGAATTATGAAGAAATGAAGGAGGTAAAAGACTTCTAACCTCAAAATACACCTTTATTTCAATTGTACATATTTTAGGCTGCAAAAGATATTTTACTCGCCAATTTACCTGAATGAAGAAAAAATATTTTTATCTGTTGTTTAGGTCATGAACTTAACGTTTTTTGTATGATTTTATTATACTATATGTTTACATTATTTCAAATAAACGGAACAAATATTTTGCAACAATAAAAATATTTTGTTTTTTTGGCATTCCTTTTCTTCTACCAAAAATTTACATTTCTACACAAAGTTTCAAACATTTCTGTAGACTGTAGAAATGTAAATTTTTGGTAGAAGAAAAGAAAAGCCAAAAAACTTAAATATTTTTATTGTAGCAAAATATTTGTTTCGTTTATTTGGAATAATGTAAACATATAATATTATAAAATCATACAAAAAACGTTAAGTACATGACCTAAACAACAGATAAAAATATAAATATTTTCTGCATTCAGGTAAATTGGCAAGTAAAATATCTTTTGCAGCCTAAAATATGTACAACTGAAATAAAGATGTATTTTGAGGTTAGAAGTCTTTTACCTCCTTCATTACTTCATAATTCCAGGGTTTTTGGCATCTTTGTTTTCAAATAATATTCATTTAATTTGTCATAAAACAAACTCTTATGATTATCCATAAGAAAAGTCCAACAATTACTAAATGTTACGGCCCGAAATWCTACACAATAAAATTTCAAGCTTTCAGCAAATGACTAAATACACTTCCGTCAAACGCTGTAACATGCAATCGTTTAACCGGTTACTTTGTTTGACGAGAATTAAGGAGGCAATCCCTGAACTGACGTAAAATTTCAGGCAAACAAAGAAATATTCATTTGATTACAGCTTCTGCAGGCAGTACGGCCAAAGACTAGGCTTTCCGCGGAATGACGCATTACGCTCAATGACTACGACATGTAAATAGATACATGTGTGAGTGTTCTGAGTATGCTGTGAAAACTGCCCTGTGTAAACATATACATGCGGTAGTGTTGTAAGAAAGGAGGAGTGAGTCTGTTCCAGCTGCTTTAAATACGGGAAGTTGTAAAGAAGATTCTGAAGACAATTTGTATATCCAAGAACCTACAACAAGCAAATACCGTTACCAAGATGAATTATCCCAGTATTTGGAGGAGAGATGTGAAAGTCAAAAGGAAGAAAACAGATCACTCAATTTTTAAAGAAGTAGAGAAGTATGTTTACCATTCCACCTGTAGTATTCTGTATTTATGTTCTCACGAAAATATATTTTCAGGTACGTATTACCCTAACAAAAAGTAAATGGTAAGTAGCCTTCAAAATTTTTATTATGTTTAAATTTTAAATTTTGTTTTTGGTTTACAAACAAGTAGTAAATGAACAGAAAAGGTCGGACAGTTGGGGTTGGTGGAGGGCAAGTGGAGATTGGATTTTGTCTCCTTAATTGGATGAACTCAAAGGCCAGAAGAAAATATACAGTACTTGTAAAGCTTTTTGTCCATTTTTTCAAAACAATGACTAAACAATAAGTTGGATTTTTTTGCCCAAGTTTTTAAAAATTAGTTTTCTTTAATAAAATAGAAAATTAATTGTTGCAACTTTTTTTTTGGGTCAACTCAAACTTTCAAATGAACAAGTTGTCTTTTTTTAATTTGGCGCTATTGTTGGACACTCCCCTGTTTTCATTATTTGGTCGGCACGGTTGTGTCTTTTAACGGATGCTCGTTATGCTGACCAGGTCCATTGCAACTTCGATAGTTTATTGTGTAATTATTTCATTAGTATTTCGTATAGTTTTGTAAGTATTATTATTATTACGATTAATGTAAGTAGGTTAGGAGGTTCTTAGTGACCCATTGTTATAAATATGAGGAAGCCACCAACAAGGGAAGAATCAGTAACAATTAGCTCATAAGTTATTAGCATAAATGTAACAAATAAACGATCAACACTGGTACTGGCGTTTGATGACCGAACCCCCTTAATCAATACATTACATGCTATACTTGTGGAAAAGAAGGGCACCATCGTCGACAGTGCCGAAATCCAGTGCAAGAAAATACCTGGAGATCGGAGCTGCGATGCAATAAGAAGAAGAGCTGCGATGCAATAAGAAGAAGAGCTGCGATGCAACAAGAAGAGCAAAGATCCGAAGACGGTAGCATGACGATCCAACAAAACACGCGACCAGGCCAACCAAAAATATTACAAATCAATTTTAATTAACGGTATCGAATCGACGGCGTATATACATATATCTAAGCAGTTCCTATACAACAATAGGTTCAAAAATTAGGGTTAGATTACGATTCTAGAGAAAAAACGGCGCTAGCTAGAGGCATTCGGGAATGGGGTTGTTGCAACGTTAGGGACTACGATCTTTGAGTTAACAGCTGATCGAGTGACAGCAACGGTTCGGGCCCACTTGGTCCCGAACTCCTTTCATGAAGTACCCGTACTAATCGGTCGGAATTTCACCGAGTTGCCCCACATTGTCATTATCAAGGATCAGACCTCGTTAAACATCGTCTCCACCGACACAGAATAACAACCTCTGTTTGTTCCAAATGCACTACTTTGATGGGAAGCCTGTACAGCTTGTCCATATAATGCAACAACATGCCGTCATTGCGATTTTCCGTGTATTTATTAAGAGACTTCTGGCAGTGTCTCACGACCCTTAGTAAACTCTCATGGGAGTCGCCCACTTGACAGTGGAAGTTTTTGTTTGAATTAATGCCGTTAATAAGACCAAACAATCTTGTCGGTCTAAATTGTTTACAACATTTGTTGTCTTCTCCGACAATTTCTTCATTTGAGTTACAGCTTCTAGGGACTGGAGCCTGTACCTGGGTCACTTGACAAGCGACAACTAAACAATAACAAATAGGTTTTCAAAGTGTCAATGAAGTAATTATAATTAGAATTAACACCGTTTTAGATTAATTGTTTTAGTTTATAAGAAAAATTTATATATATTCAATTTATTTTTTATAATAAACCAGTATTTAACTTAACCCCGAGTCCTTACTAAAACACTCAATAGAAAAACGGCAATGCTACAAAATATCTGATAAGCAAAGGCTTAGTCTTTTAGGCAATTCTGGTCTGACATGGATTGGAAGCAAAGTAAGGTTTTTGTAGCAACTTTAGTACACAGAGTAGAAGTAAAGCAAAGAACTACACACAAGATTTGGTGGATGCGCTATCCATAGTTATTTGTTCGAGTCAAATTATTAGAAGTACTTCCACAAAAGAGTTAATTGAGGTTATAAATATGCAACCTGTTTTACCAAAAGAAGTTGACAAACTAAGATCCGGACTTCTAGCGGAATCACAAGACGCGCTGTCCGGTATCTGTGTGGGGCAAAAACTATCGTATTTTAAGTGTCTTAAATGCAAAAACTCGCAAACAATCAGTGCAACTCTTTTTTTTTTGTCAATTTTGTATTTCGGTGATGTTCGATCGCAACTGTACCCAATCAGTACGCACCCCACTACATTCACCCTTCCAGATGGGGGTGGATCGTACGTCCACTTTAACAACGAAAGTTTTAGTTTGTAAGAGTCTTTTGTAACCCGTCAAAGGAAAAAGTTGTTTTAATACAATGTTTAAAAATCAAGAATGTTTTTCTAAAGCATCAACCCCGTTCCGCTAAAGTTTCTCCACACAAGAAACTAAACATTAAGGATACCAAAAATTTGTAAAGAGTCGGTGGAATATTTAAGGAACATGTATAACACGACCAAGGACGAATTAAACGTCCTACGTATCGACACCCAATCAGAAAGAAGTTGGATTTAAGAACTGCCGAGCTCTTCAAATCCTTTGTCAACAACCCAAGAGAAGCACAAAACTTGAATAAAATGCTGACTTTCACCCTGAAGTGGTTTCAGGACCTTAAAACAAAATCAGGCTTATCAACTTTACTTACTAAAGCCGAAAAAAAATAGAAAAATTTACTTAACTCAAGAGGAAAAAAGGAACCAGTCAACAAAAGTTGGCAGATCTGAGGCAAAAAATGGAAGAAAAACGAAAACCTGAAGAAAAAAAGAAAGAAGACTGCCCTGTCTCATTTCAGACGATGAGAACAAAAACATTTTCACAAGAAGGTGCAAAGGCAGAAGTTTATAAAAAGCTAAAGATAAAACATCCAAGGTTGGTGGTGGCAAAAATCCATAGACGGCTACAAAAAGTTTTGAAAATCAAGAGATCAAAACAACAAGAAAATCAGTAGCCATCCAATGAACCACGTGGTGGTAATATTACAGTAAGGTACAATAAAGTAGCTAGGTACAATAAGACAAAATGTTATTACAATAAGAAACTYTACGATCTAATTCTCTTTACATAGGTTTTTTAAATGTATAAAAAAAACGAATAATGTATTCTAAAAAATGTAGCCAAAATAAGAGAAATTTGAAATATGTTGATAAAAATAAATGATTATAATAAAGCTTATTTTTATGCGAATAAGTTCTTTATACTTAAAAATGTACAGATTGATGTCAACCAATGAATGATTTCATACATTATATATAGGGGCTTAACAGTAACCCTTGGTGTAACACCTAGTAGAAATCTTGTGTGAATAAACAAAATTAAAAGAGAGATCTTGGTCCATATTTTGGAGCTATATTCTAAAGTTGAAAAACCAAATACATGCTTTGTCTAGAAAACTAGGTTTTGTTCTTTCAACCTTAAAATTATCTTGAGCTACATGACCGTATGGTCGTTAAAATCATCAAGAGCTGCACACACTACAAAATTATATAGTTCGAACTAACTATTTAGATACGCCTGTTTTCTAGATTTGTTTTGTTTTTCCAGTCGTTTGCAACTATATTCTAGTTAGAAAACTGACCTGACCTGACCTGACCAAGGAGATTAAACTTGTTGGAAAATATAAACCGTATACAAAAAAAGACATTCGATTGGTTTGAAATTTTTATCATGGACTAATTTTTATAAAGAGAAAAACAAAAACCAATAACTCTTAAGATACTAATAGCTAAAATAAGTACTTATGTATTTCGAAAAATTATTAGATGGTTTTACCAAATAGGCTGTTATATGACATTTTTGAAAAGCGCGTGTTATGAGCTTTCCAACGATATATCGCAAGTAGGGTCGTGCTATTTAAAATTTTCAACTGTGGCTGTGGCTTGAAGGGTAGGTGGAGGAGCGTCACTTACCATGCCATTTTGATTCCCCCTAAAAACCACCTAAACGGTTTTGAGTGATTCTCAATACTTTTTTAGTTCTAGAGATATTGCCAATTGCAAGTTTTGAAATTGACACCCTGTATAGAAATTCTACATAGGTATATCAATGTTTATACTTTATACCCAATAATCCCAAGTCCAATAATATTTAAGACGAACGAACAACTATTTTAGCGTCTATTAACGAAGTCCAATTTTCGTTAATTGAATTACTAGATTCTAATGTAATCTAACAAGTAAAATTGAGTGAACCCAGTTTAATTATCAAATCAATCTAAAAATAATAATTATTCAATTCAGATGCAAGAGGAGAAACACACTTCGACACTTAATTGAACAGCACGACACCTCGATCAAGATTGAATTAAATTCTCCTAAATTTTTGGGTGATACTTATACTGAGGGCCCCATGAACATGTGTGATGCAAGTGCCCTTTTTAGATAAATTTGATGAGTGTGTCTGTTTACTTGGGATTTTATAATTAATATGTCTCTTCCCTTATCGTGACCATATAATGTGTCGCTGATGACACACTTATCCTGCATCTGTCCTTTATCTCCCTATTTTTAAAAAATTGGTTCTAATTTTAGTAAGTTTTGACGTATTTCGACTAATAACTGTTTTCGTGTGAGAATACAGTCGTGTCTCTGCGAGCTCTTACCTTTAAACTTTGTTTTCAGTGATCATCTTCTAGAGTTAATTATTGAATTCGATACCTAAGTGTCTATAATTGGTGTTATTTCCTTTGGAAATTACAATTTTGCCATTTCGGTGAGTTATTCTTATTCAATTTGCTAATTTCCGTAAAGACATACGTATTTTTATTTCTTATCGCGTYAGTGTAAGATAAGCGCTCGCCCTCCCACAGCAGCGACAGCTGGGATCGCAGCCAGGGTTGCCAGATGGGGATTTTTTTACCCAAAATGGGGAAAATCCTTCCTGGAGGGGAAAAATTTGGGGAACGAATATCTTAAGGGAAATTTATGGGGAAATCATTTTTGCTTGGTTGCTCTGGCAACCCTGATCGCAGCGCTGTGAAAATTTAGTATTTATCGCTCTGTCGCAGGGTGAGCGTCTGCCCTCTGAATTAATTTCATTAGTTTTCAGTTTATAACGATAACTTTAATGGCTAACTTTAATTGCTGCCACTGTTTTAATAGCGTAAGTCGTGACACACCTAGCGTGGTGTGTGACGGCTGTTCGCTAAATATTCACTGTCGTTGCCTCAAAATGAGCGAAAATGAAATTGCCTTTATTTCTCAGTCTCGCTCTCCAAATATTAAACTGTTTTGTAATAGATGCAACGTAACTATTACAGCAATTTCAGAAATTAAAACACTTGTTAATGAAATAAAATCGTCATTTGATGAGCGTCTCAGTAAACTCGAATCTCTTATTATTAATAACAATACGTCTCAGGCTACAAACCGTGAAGAAATTATCGCCGAATCTGTCGATAGGTCGGCTCGTGCTTGCAATGTTATTWTGTACAATGTTAAACCTGTCGCTGGTAAACAAGACGTTGATGTGGTTAATGATGTTCTCGAGGTCATTGACCCGTCACTGGTAGTAAGTCCGGAAAATGTTTTTCGCGTAGGAAAAGCCGTTGGCGATAAACCTCGCTTATTAAAGTTGCAATTTAAAAGTCAACAGATGGCACGTCTATGCTTGATGAAAAAATCGWCTTTGCTGCAACACTCAAAACTTGCTCACATTACTATTAGAAATGATAAAACCCCGGGACAACTACAGCATTTAAACTATTTGCGTGATGAATTAAAGCGAAGACTTAATGCTGGCGAAAACAACTTTACAATTAAATACGTTAACAACGTACCAAAAATCATTTCACAACAAAAAAACTAAATATTACACTTACTCTTTTGTATACCAATATTGCATCCTTATCTTCAAAATTTAATGATTTGCTGTTAGAAGTAACTGAATCTAAACCCTCTATTATCGCTCTTACGGAGACTTGGCTTAATCCGTCTGTCTCTGACGATGCTGTACACATTGACAATTACTCTATATTCAGAGATGATCGGCTATCCCAAAAAGGTGGCGGTGTGTGTCTTTATGTAGATCAAATTAAAATCTCAAAATTTTTTAAAATTACTCAAATTTACATACAGGGTGAATATAAAGTATGGAACCAAGCGGTTTTATTTTTAATCATTTGCCTCCAAAAAATTAATATAAATTAAAGTAATATGTAATATAAAAAAAATGTGATCGTATTTTCAGAACGAAATTTTGTTTTGTTTTTGAGTTATGCGACTTTTTTGTCAAAATTGCAATTTATGCGACATTTTTTTTGAAAAAATTAAATATAAAGCAGATAGTTGTAATCCTTAGAGTATAGCTTTTATGAGAAAAATGATTTTATAGTGGGTTTCCATTTAAAAAAATAAATTTTTTTGTAGAAATCAAAAACAAAAGGAAATTTCGAAAAATTTTATTCTTGTTAAAACCTCACATTTTTATAATACTTTATCACTCATCAATTAGTTTTTTTGAAAACATAAATAGTTTAAGCAAAAATCGTTTGGTTCTATACTTTTTATTCACCTGGTATCTGTTAAGCCTTACGATTCTYTATGGTTAAAATTTGAAAGAAAAGAACAAACCTTTGTAATAGCATGTATTTACAGACCACCAACAGGAGCGTCTTTTAACAATCAAGAAAATGATAAAAATCTATTTAATACAATACAATCAACTATCAATCAGTATCCTAATTTAATTATCATGGGAGATTTTAATTTTCCTGGTATAGACTGGTCTATTAAAAACACAACGGGGCAAACATGCAGCGAAAAACAATTTACTGAATTGCTGCTGGAGAATATTTTTTCACAAATAGTGAATGAACCTACACGGTTTAGATCTGAACACCGCCCATCATTACTTGATTTGGTGATTTTATCTGACGTTAATCTCGTATCGTCCTTAAACATTTCGAATCCTGTAGGTACATCTGATCATTCAAAAATCGCAATTGAACTACAACATATGATATATTCAGAACCAAATACAAGAATTAAAACAACATCAATTGTTGACTACTCTCGGATAGACGAAAGTCTTTTGGCTTACGAGTGGAATGGTTTAGATTCACTAAATGTGGAAGAGCAATGGAAACATTTTAACACGATTTTACAAACTTGTATTGAAACCAATACCAGAATATTTACAAACCGACTGAGAAAAGATAAACCGTGGATAAATCAACACTTGCTTGACAAAATAAAATACAAAAATAAATTATGGAAAAAATGTAAACGGGAGCCTACTGAAGATAATTTTTCTGCTCATAAAAAAATTTCTAACCAATTAAAATTTGATTTACAATTGGCCAGRAGTAATTATGAACATTCGACATTAAATGAACCAAAACTGTTTTTCTCCTATGTACGTAAATTTATTTCTAGTCGTGTGTCGGTTCCTTTAGTACGAAATGCTTCAGRTCTACTCTGCTCCGATCATACAGAAACTGCAAACACTTTAGCTGACAGTTTTGCTGCAACCTTCAATTTAAACATTACAAATAATATCCCGTCATTTATACCTACAGATACATTTAGTGGATTATCTCATATTAATTTTACATCGGACCTGGTAAAAAGCCAACTATGTGCCCTTCAATTAAATACAGCTCCAGGTCCGGATTAGGATACCTCCCAAGCTCCTGAAAACTTGTACTGCTTCGTTGTCGGGCCCACTTRCCAAAATGATGACAAAATCATTCTCACAAGGCACCTTGCCCAACGAGTGGTTGCAAGCAACAATCACGCCCTTGTACAAGTCAGGAGATAAACTTAATCCTACTAACTATAGACCTGTAWGTCTTACGTCGACATGCTGTAAAATTATGGAAAAAATTATAGTCAAAGAACTATTAACTTACATGCAAAAAAATGATTTAATACCTGAGCATCAGCACGGCTTTTTACCAGGTAGGTCAGTTGTCATCGTGCACAAATCTATGGACAAAAATGTTAGATTCTAACCAACCTGTAGACATAATCTACCTTGATTTTAGCAATGCCTTTGACAAAGCAAAACTGGAGTCCTATGGTGTAACAGGAAATTTGCTTGGTTAGATCCGAGCCTTTCTATCGAAGTTATTAACATGGGAAATTAGTTTTTATTTTTTTCCGGCTGCAGGAGTAACAAAAATAAAAATCTGATTAATAAAGCTTGTAGTGATCGAAAAGGACAATCTTACCGATATTTTTGTCGATTCTCCAATTAACTCCATATGGGCGAAAACGACCGTCGAAAAATTGAAATTTGAATTTGCCGGGTTAGCGTTACTAAGAAACGAACTATCAAAGTCATTGTTGCCAAAGGAGAATTTGTCACAATTTGACTTGATAGTTCGTTTCTTAGTAACGCTAACCCGGCAAATTCAAATTTCAATTTTTCAAGAGCCGTTTTCGCCGAAATGGAGTTAATTGGATAATCGACAAAAATATCGATAAGATTGTCCTTTTCGAGCACTACAAGCTTCATTAATCAGATTTTTATTTTTGTTACTCCTGCAGCCGGAAAAAAATAAAAACTAATTTCCCATGTTAATCTCCTAAATCCAAGCCTGCCTGGGACACCCAGTATATATTTTTTAAATTATGTATTACATTTTGTAAATTCCCTTAATGCTTTATTTTAGTCTCGCAATATTTTAATTCATGTTATATGACGATTCCCAAAAGCTAATGAAGCAAATATGCGGCAATTTTATGAAACCCGAAATTACCATGGAAAAAAATTTGGCAAGTTTAAATCTGAAACACCCAGATTTCTTTTGCCTTTATCAAAAATGCATTTAGAGATAGTATGCGAAAGGTTGTTAAAAAAAATATGCCATCTGAAGTTAAACATGATTTTTTAACTAAATGTTTAGAATTTAGGTAATTCTGGATCAGAAATGCAACAAAGGTTGCCTATTAATGACGATTTTTTAAACTATGCAGTTTTTAGATCCAACTTTTACTTTTTCCCATACGAATCGTTTAAAGTTTTATATCAATATTAATGATTTTTATTTAAAGAATATTTAGATATAACAAAGGTAAACTTAAAATGGCAAATTTTGCCCAGTACATACAATGAATACCAAATTTCTGAGAACCGTAAAATACCAGTAGATGAAATGTGGCTCAAAAGTGCCGAAAAAAACATTTTTTCAAATTGTAATATTCCCAACCCCTTCACCCTGTAAAGCAATAAGTATTTTTTTTCTCTATTTAAAAATGAATTTGAGTTCCCACGAGCTACAGTAATATTAAAATCTGGTAAAAGTCAACATTCTTAAAAGTGTGTAGGGTTGCAATAAAGCTATCGAATATCCAGTCATTTTTTTAGAAATATTAAAACCTAAATTCGTTACGCCTTCAGGAGGGTGTCGAGCGATCCAGGCCAAACGACTCGTGTGTTTCTCCAAAATGCATAAATTTTCCATTGTAAACTGTATTAAAATAGTATTGAYTTTGTTAATATTAGAAAGGCAATGAGGAAAAACATGTTGCAAATTTGACATAAGTTGTATAAAACGTCTAGGGAAATTTTCTATCACTTTGGAGCGCAATTTTAGGCTTCATTAATTTAAGAAATTTAAATTGTTTGTACAATGGGACGATATCTCTCTCACTTTCAAATTCTTTAATAATATATTTTGCATGACAATTTCCTATTTCCAATTGTTGACAACCTTCTTGATACAAAACTAATAAAAAAAAAGCTTAAGGAATCCATTGTTATCTTTCTAATTAACCCTTCCGATAAATCTTTTCTTCTTCTTCTATAGCCCATTATACTTTATAGGTTTACAGATGTATTAAGGTACTTCAGAAAGACCTGGTTCAAATTTTGTAATGAATTTAAATCGTTGAAAATTAATGTAGTCAACTGAACAGCAAACGTCTAGGTCAAAAGTCAATTTAGGTAATTTTAATTAGCTTAAATAATAAGTTCATATTTTGCTGTAAACAGAACATGGTTCCTTTGGTTGTTTAAATTTAGCAATTAACCAAGTCATAATTTGTCAAAGCTTTAGAGAAGCGGGGACGTCGAGTAGGCCAAGGAGTTCTTAAGCTAAGTTAGTACGAGTATTAGGGCGAAATTCGCACTTAAGGATAGTATAGTTGGTTACCAACAATATTTGAGACTCATTATAGAATATGACGATTACCCCCCACGGTGGTTCATAGGGCTTGCGGTAGAGATGCCATAAACAAATTTGCATTTCTTAGAACAGGCACGTTTCAAAGATTTGTAGGAAGAGATGGTCCGTAACAGAAATTTGTTTTTGGGCTTTCATAAAAATAAATAATTAATATTAATCTTTAGCTATATTTTAAGACTAGCTGTTGCCCGCGGCTTCGCTCGTGTGGTAGTTTGACATCCACAACTATTTCAAAACGCAGAAGGGCTAAGAAACTTACTAACAAATATAGCAACACAATTTATTATGAATTTCGTAGTAAAAATAAAAAGTCCGTCTTTTATAACTTATTTAAAAACCGTAAAATTTTAAGTCTTATTTCATGGATATTACTTAACAATGACAAATTTTGATACAAATTTTCATTCCATGTTTAACTATACATATTTATACAAACTTTCATCCCTTATTTGACCCCCTTAGACATAGAATTCTCCAAAATCTTGAAACACGTGCTATCTTGTTTTAACTGAACACCCAAATAGATTTAACTGGAAAAAAACTAATATTTTACGAAGTTTTACCCTTGTAAAACTTGAGGGTGAAATTTCCAAAAATCCTGAAACAGTACTTGATTTTTAATCGAAAGCCTAAATACAAATTTTCAAGGATTTAACTTTATAAATGACATATTTTAATACAAATTGTCATCCCTGTTTAACCCCCTAGAGGGTGGAATTTTCAAAAATCCTAAAACACGTGTTTCTTCATCTTTAACCGAAAGCCCAAATCCCAATTTTCATAAATATAACTTCAAAAATGACGAATTTATAAATATTTATACAAATTTTCATCTCTTGTTTGACCCCTTTGGGGATGAAATTTTCTAAAATCTTAACACACGTGTTTTTTTTGTTTTTAACTAAGAGCCCAAATACCAATTTTCATGGATTTAATTTTAAAAAAAATACGGATATTTTACGACCTTTTACCTTTGTTCAACCCTCTTGGGGGTGAAATTTCCAAAAATGGTAAAATACGTATTTTTTAATTTTTAACCGAAAGCCTAAATACCAATTTTCATGGATATAGCTTTAAAACTTCGAATTCACCACCCCATTTAACCCCCTTAGGGGTTGATTTTCCAAAAATCCTTTCTTATTGGATGCCTACGTTATAAAAGATATCTACTGTAAAAATTTGAAATTTCTGTCTCCAGCGGTTTAGGCTGTGGGTTGATAGGTCAGTCAGGACAAGCCTCTTCATATACAGAGTGTCAATTTTAAAACTTGCAATCGTCAATATCTCTAGAACTAAAAAAGTTATTGAGAATCACTCAAAACCGTTTCGGTAGTTTTTAGGGGGAATCAAAATGACATGGTAAGTGACGCTCCTCCACCCACCCTTCGAGCCACAGCCACCTTAAGTTGAAAATTTTTAATGGCACGACCCTACTTGCGATACATCGTTGGAAAGCCCATAACAAGCGCTTTTCAAAAATGTCATACAACACCCTATTTGGTAAAGTTATTTTTCCAATTATTCAAAAACGAAGACGTTAAATTTTCATTTTTTTTACTATATTCAAGGGTGGGTGGAGGTGGGTCACTTATCATGTCATTTTAATTTCCATAGGAACCACCAAAACGGTTTTGAGTGATTATTAATAACTTTTTCAGTTGAGAGAAATTGCCGATTGCAAGTTTTAAAATTGACACAATGTATATAGATTGTTTCTTTACAAATCTGCATCATCACTTTATATTAAATTAATATATAAATTGCTAAATTTTTGCTTGTAATAAATTAAAAGCCTACCACGAAAATTTCTGAATACGGCTCTTTTGAAAATGTTCAGGGTAGTACCATCAGCAGTGAAAAATTATTACGGCCGACCGCAAAGCTGCTTACGTCAATCTCAAATATTCCTGGTTACGACTAGCGAGAAGCTGTTGAGGGGTGTAAGAACGACTTGAGGAATTTTTCAGGGCTTCATTCAAGTTGCTTGTAGAGTCAAGACGCATCCGTAAAAATTTTCAATTTTGATAGTGAAAGTGTCCAAAACATAAAAAACATTAGTTTAAGATTTACTAATTTCTCTTAGGGGAAATTTGGGTAATAAAGCACATGCGGATAAAATTGCACGCTATTCTTATTTGAACTACGCGCAATTTCAAACATCTTCCAAAAAAATTTCACAACCTAGCCTCTCTGAAAGCATTCCGATTGACTATGGGGAGGCTCACCCGCTGAGGATATCTGCTCTTCAACTTCGACTTGAGAAAACTCCTACTCCGCCACTTGAACACAATATCCAAGAAGAGGCAGACGCGGAGAAGAACAAAACGTACGAGGACAACAGAAAATACATTTCACTGGAAGTGATTAATGCACTGCCAAGAGCACAGGCAACAAAAAATAAAAGAAAACGCAGAAGTCAGGGACCACTGGTTTTAAATTCAACTCCAAACATGGAAGAGCTCCTTTGAGCAGAAGAAAAAAAAATTTGGAAGACCGCAGATCTATTAGGAAACGAAAAGCAACGAAAAACCTTAAGAAGATTCTTCTTGAGCCTGACACCGAAGACGAGGATCCGTTTGCAAATGAGGATAATGATGATGAAGCATCTTGTTTGTATTGCAACAAATTTTTGGTCTAAGCCAAAGGAAACCTGGGTTTGTTGTCAAATCTGCCAAATGTGGTGCCACACGGATTATGCTGGAGTTCCCTCCAAAATCAAGATTTTTATATGTGAACTTTGTGTATAAATATAAGGTGTATGCCATATTATCCAATCTATTGAATAAAATGGCCTACCTTCACCTGTAATATAAAACTACACTTTAAACCTTTCCTTTTGAAAATCTACCTAATATTGTTGTTTCTATTCATAGATTAATAAACATGGTAGGCTCTGTATTTTTTTCAATTTGGAACCTGCGTATTTAAGAAAGTGTGCCATTTTACCCAAATTTCCCCTACGTAATTTTAATATTCAGCTATATTTTGAGATTGTTTCTTTACAAATCTGCATTATCACTTTAATATAAAATTAATATACAAATTCCCAAATTTTTGCCTGTAATAAATTAAAAGCCTACCACGAAAATTCCTGAATACGGCTCTTTTGTAAATCTTCAGTGTAGCACCACCAGCAGTGAAAAATTATTACGGCCGACCGCAAGGCTGCTTAACCCTCAATAAAGCTTTGCATACGTCAATCCCAAATATTCTTGGTTACGACTATACAATGGCCAGTACTTACTTCGGGGTAGCACACGTGCGAAATGTTGAAAGGTTTTCTCGTAAAGAAAAAAAGAATGTTGCAGTGAGTCGTCCAGACGTAGTTGCACAATACAACAAAAATATGGGTGGAACAGACTTGATGGATGGAAACATTTCATAGTAAATTACTGTATCCAAACATAAAAAATATACTCTAAATAATATTGTTCTAGTTACCCCATCGGAATAAGGTCCAAAAAATGGTATTGGTCTATCTTTTTACGTATATGGTCGACGCAGCGATCCAAAATGCGTGGACGTTATACTATAGAAAGAGTGGCCGCAACATAAGCCAGGTAGAATTTAGAAGAAACATAGTTCAGGCATAGAGGAAATATAATATTTCATCTATGGTTCAGGCATAGGTAATCTGCTTATAACTGAATAAATGTAAAGTCTTCTGATTTTAGACATATTTGACCAACTTTAAAAACCCTCCAAAAGCTCCTGGACGAGTTCTTGTAGCAGCAGGAAGCGATTTTCGCGTTAGCGGTGACGTTAGATTTGACGGTCTAAAACACTTTGTGGCACCCATCCCGGGAAAAAAAAAAAGAAGATGCGCTGGCCAAAGCTGCACAAGTAGAGGCAGAACAATGTGCTGTAAATGTAATGTAGGACTTTGTGTAGAATGCTTTCGTAACTTTCACACAAAGTAGAAGTGTATTTATAATTTTTTAAGTAGCTATAGTACAGGCGCCTAGTGGTCCCATATGGGAACAGCCCCTTTGCGTATATACTTCTTAATAAAAAAAATTATATTGCTTTTTTTATGGTTGTCCTACATTTAAGAATTTTATATTTTACCTTTTATTGTAATATTTCGTTTTTAAGTTTTACCTTTTTTTTCTTTCTTTTTCATTCATGATTAAAATTTTAGGCTCTGCAAAAATTTTTTTTTTAGGTGGAAGGTGTTGTGTAGTAAAGCCCACTTTCGCAGAGCAGGTAGTTAGGGATAAGGGATGACTACCCAAGAAACAGTCAGTTGGAAAATGTACAGTGAACCGAAAGTATAAAATAGTTGGGCTGACGCTGGTGTTTCATTTTCACACAATCATTTCAATTTAAGGAGTAGGGTTTGACATCAAATCCCAAAATAACTCCATAACAGCTGTAAAATTTTTATCAGTAAAGATAGGACACGAGTTTTTTATTTTTTATTATACAAATCCAGCATCTTTATCTTTTAATTTATTCATTAGTTTTATTCAGTGAATTACTAAGTGATCTTAAAAACCAATTAAAACAAAATGAGTTCTTCAAGAAACATTAACATTCTCTCGACAAACCTGATTAAGGTATGTAAGTTAATTGTTTTTTATAAAAATATTAATAAATTATAATAACAGCCTGCTGATCCGGTTGAAGTGCATGATGAAACAAGCCTGACGAGTTCTATCACCATAGATCCGCAATTAATAAGTGACGTATGTATTTATTTTTTTTATTTTGATATTACCTATTATTATTATTGCCTATTTTACTCATAATAAATTTAATTACTTTCAGATTGCTTTTAACGACATCGACATTAAGATGCATTTGGAAGAGGACTCGTCTGATGCCTTTACCACCCAACCACCATCGAAAAAGGGTAAAGGTCGAGGAAAAGGAAAAGGAAAAGGAAAGCAGTTATACGAAAGGTCCTCTTCGAGGAAAAGGAAAAGGAAAGCAGTTATACGAAAGGTCCTCTTCGACGTGCCGTGCCGTGTCGCCATCTCCCTCATCAACGTTTTCACTGATTGATGAGGATGAGACGATGGAGATGGATACGGAGGTAGACAGAATGGCAACGGATTTTAAAAACCAAATCTGTAATAAATTCAAAAATGTTGTGAAACAAAATTTATTAATTGAAACTAAAATAAAAAAATAGACAAATATATAGCATATAAAAATAAATTAATACAAAGTAAAAAAATATTTTTTGTACAAATAGAAAAATTATTAAGTATAGCAAATAAGTTAGATTTTAAGTTAGAATAAATAGTGTTGCTGTTGTAATAAAAATAAAATTTATAAAAAATTAATTTGTTTTCTTTAAATTTTAAAAACACTCCTGATTTAAACAAAAAAAATTAAAACAAAAAAATTATTTGTTTTAATAAAAGGTAAATAAGAATTAGATTTAACACAACCGGATGGTAGGTTTCCTATTTCACAAAGTATCTTATTGCTGGGATGGCAATACTTACTTAATTTATCTAATACAACCGGATGCTGTGTCTCCTATTCAACATAGGCTCTTGTTGGCATCCTGCTTTATTTTGATTACGTTTTAATATTTCACAAATTTTATATTTAATAGTTATCTAAATTATGAACAATGACTGTCTTACTAAAGCAAACATTTTTTATTGTTACCTAATTGATTTGGAAAATTGTAACTCTAAACAACTGCAAATAAAGTTTGCAAAATGTATTGTTGCTTTTTCTTGAGATTTACATGAGATAATATATTCAGATCTTGCTTAATTAATACTCCATACCTTCTCCAGTTAATCAACAGCCACATTCATTCACAAACAAAACACTAGTTTATTTTGTAATAAATAAAAACGACATATTGATTTCAATAAAAATTTATTTATTTCTCATATTTTAATACTTTGAATTTTTTTTTATTGATTTCATACATTGCAATTAAGGGTGGTTTGCACCGTCTCGGATTAAAATCTCCGTTTAACTAATCGGCGTTTAGTTAGTCTCTGATTAAAATTCATTGTTCCTTTGCACCGAATGTTGGCGACCGTCGTTTAGTTAATCGGCGATGYTATTTGGCAACACTGTAATTTTTTTCGATTTGAAATGCGTTTGACAATTGTGGCGGCAATTGAACTAGTTTAATCAAARTGAGAGAAAGTGRGAAGTGATAAAGAGTCACACGAATTACAGTAAGTTGRACATCTATAATTACTTCAATTATTTTAGGTTTTATAACTGATATAGTTTGAAAATAAAATTAAAATAATATTTTATTTGTTTGTGTTTTCTTTCCTAGAATGGACCAAGAACCTCCCAAAAAAAGAGTGCGATCTTCCAATTTTTCCTCCGAAGAAAAAATGCTTTTGCTTAACATTGCAGCCTCATACAAAAACATATTAGAATGTAAAAAAACAGACTGCCTTTCGCGTCGACAAAAGGAAGATATATGGAGACGGATTGAAAGAGAGTTTAATGCTGTTAATCCGGCATTAATGCATCGCGAATGGCCAGCGTTGAAAACTTTTTATGAAAACAAGAAGAAAGAGGTCAGAAAATTAGCAGCTCTAGAAAAAACGGAGTTGCTCAAAACTGGAGGAGGGCGACGAGA
>NW_025400985.1:14727031-14736675 GCF_015345945.1 Tribolium madens | reverse complement strand
AAGTCGTAATAGTTCATATGAAAATATAATATATATTTTACTTATTTTTTGACATTTAAGGCTCCGCTAACCGCTAATAACACTATACCAAATTTTRAAATAAGTGAAAATCTAAATTCTCAGCCTCAGACACGGGGTAATTGGAGATCAAGGAGAAGGTCGAAGACCAAGTTACGAGTAACTTCATCTCCTAATGAAAATTTATCCAAAAAATATGACGAATTATCAGACTTAAAAATAGAATTAGCACTACTTCAAAAACAAATTTTGTTAGCGAAATTGGAAAATCAACAGAAAAAACATAAATGGGAAGAGGCGCAGCGAGAAAGTGTACAACGAGTACAACACCATCAAGAAGAAGAAGCAATACTTCGTAAACAATTATTGCTGCTTGAAATAGAAATAAAAAAAAACAATTACAATTAATTTAATTTTGTTAATATGTTGTATTTCTTAAAATTAATGTTAATTATAATCTTGAAAAAAATTCGTTGATATATTGCCTTCTTATTGCATTGCCTGCAGCCAGATTGTTATATATATTAGGCAAATTAGGAATTTGCCCTTCTTCAATTAACCTGTTGAGTTCATGTTGATCTAATTCATCAGGTATTGGAGGGGGTTCATTATCACCCATATTAATAGCAATGTTATGAAGAATGGCTGTTGATACAACAATGGTACGTAATGTGCTTAATTTTAATCTGCAACCATATGCTAATATAGGGAAACGTCTTTTAAGTACACCAAAGCATCTTTCAATGGGATTCCTAGTACGGATATGACTTTGGTTGTAGCGACTTTCTGCTTGAGTGTTGGGTTGAATTAGAGGTGTAAATAAATATGTTTTGTTGGGATAACCTCCATCCCCTACGGCGACAGAAAAATTAAACATTTTTAAAACACATGAGTTGTTGTTAACCAAGTAACAAACAGTTTCTGTAATGTCCATTTTCAAAAGAACGTCGTATTCTGCTATTGTTGAATATAGTGGAGTCATGCGCCGATCCCGGCCATCGTGCAACTACATTCATTATTTTTAAATTCGAATCACAAACCATTTGTGTATTTACAGAAAAGTACGAATTTATACATATCAGTGGGAAATTCCAGTCGATTTTCTATGAGTGGCAGAAGATTCAAAACACATTCCTTTGTTAATCGAAATCGTTCACGAAAGGTGGCTGCATTTAATGTATTGAAATAATCTTTTCTTTGATAAACCTGGCGCGGTATACGATGCTCGATAAGTTGTAGTACTTTAAGATTATCATCTTCAGCAAGTTCAAAATTATTCATAAAATAATTCATTGTAGGTAATTCTGTTTTTCAACAACACTGCATGACATGAAACTTATTTATTAATAACATATAAAGTAATATTCCAACCTTTCTTGAAAAATGTTATCAAATTTTGTTTTTTGACTTGTGATGTGACAGATAATTCGTGAAACTTCAAACGTTAAACGGAGATTTGCATTTTAAACCGTGATTTTTCACGGATTAAATATGACAGTCGCTAAACCAAGATTTTCGTTAAATGCAACACGGTGCAAACACAAATGTCAGATTGGCATACTATAATCGACGTTTAATATTTAATCTTGAACGGTGCAAACCACCCTAAATGTTTTAAATATTTTATAGACTGTATATGAAACAACAACTTTTTTTTTATTGACTACTTCTAGATTTTCAACACTTCTCTGTTGATTCTTCATGGTTCCACTTTTATTCTTCCACAAATGCGATGTTTGTTGTTTTTCCAACCAATCCTCGACTAACCATAAAAATTACTTTGCCCTCCTTTAATTCTTTGTTGAGCGTTGTAATAGGCACTTCAGTAAATTTTGTTGTAAATCGTTGTGGTAACGATGTCTTGAATTCACCACAATCAACCACAACTTGCTTGCCAAACTGCAAATCTTCTTTACTAAACCGAATTACTGAATATTTTTTATTAACTTCCAGTTGGCTTGGTTTTACAAACGGAACGAAAAAGGTCTCTTCATTAATGGATTGCAAAAAAGAACTCATTTTTTAAAATATTGTTTCTGTTATTGTTGTTCTTAAACTTGTGTAAAACACTTAAACCATTTTAATTAATACCCTCTATCCCCTCTTGTTTTGTCAAAACACGCCCACTATGCATAAGCAATATCCAACCCACAAACAAAACACTATTATTAATTAATCGATTTCAAATGTAAGCAATTTTACCATTTTGCAAAGGATGCAAGATTTTTATCTACTAGTTTTATTTAAACAACCACATAAATTTTATTTTTATAATTTTATTATTTATTTATAAACTGAATATTTTTTATAAACATTAATTAAGTATCCAATAGTTTATTATTTATTTATTTAAAACACGCATAATTGAAATTTTAATTTGTAGATTATTTACTTCGAAAAGAAACAACTCAAAAAAAAACAGTGCATTTTTAATAAATAATGTTTATTCGATTTTGCCTTATAAAATGACGTTTATTTATGTCAAATCAAACTATTAAAGTCATTGTTTATTTTGTTTATTTAAGCAGCGCATTAAAACGTCAATAATCGGCGCATTAAAAATTTTAATCCGCTGTTTTAAATATACAATATTTTTACTTAAAATTACAATAAAAATGATTATAGCATCAGATTCTAAAGTTCCTCAATCGGTATTTGAGCAACAATACAAATGTTGCGATTTTGAACTGTTGCACATTCGAAATTCACACTTCCATAACTGTGTGTTTAGCGCAGGACTTGGACAAGGTGCAACAAATGATTTTGAAAAAGCAGTTTATCCATTAGTATGGCATCACTATCATCCAACAAACGTTCCACATCAGAAAGAACATCATAATGCACTTCTTCGTACAAATTATTTATTACTTTTTTCCACAAAGAACGACTTGACACTCACAACACAATTTTTTTTCCAACTTTGTTTATAAAAAACGAGTCGTTGTCATGGTCATAGGAATCAGGATAATCATGAAATTTATAAATGTCTGACGATTTGATGACTGATATTTTTATCTTTAAAATCGAAAGGTTTATAAGGCAAAATCGAATAAAATGTTGTATTACACTCGCAGGATAAAGTGTCCGTTTAATTCGCTGTTATCAAAGCGTGCGCTGCCGCCCATAGTGAACCAATTCCAGTCCCGTC
Source organism: Tribolium madens (assembly GCF_015345945.1). Taxonomy (NCBI): domain Eukaryota; kingdom Metazoa; phylum Arthropoda; class Insecta; order Coleoptera; family Tenebrionidae; genus Tribolium; species Tribolium madens. The sequence continues at coordinate 14,733,509 of NW_025400985.1, read as the reverse complement.
TGGCCGTTTTCTGTTTTTATCAAATTTAGGTCCAAAAATGTTTAAAATTAAAAAATACCTGGTTAAATTTTTTTTTCGTTTTGTTTGGCTATTAAAAAAACAAAAATAAATGAGGCACATATAATGTACCTCAGCGCACAAAGGCCAATTCTCATATATTGCATTACTCTAACTTTGCCGTGTGGTTCAGCGTGTGTACAGTCGAACAAAATGAAAATGACGCCTCAATAAACCAGCCCCTGCTGTGGATGCCGACCCTTCTAACTGCAAGCAGGCAGGATCGTAAATTATCGGATTGCAAACTTGACGTAGTTTCAAGATAAATTGCCTTAGGAGATGGTTTACAGAAAACGAAATAAAAATTTAAATCAGAATTAAACTAATTCGAATTAAGTTGCCACTTATTTTGCATTGACAAAGGTCAAGTTAAATGAAAATGTGATTTTTTTAATGAAATATTCAACAAACCATTTCTTGAAGAAAATTATGCATTAATTAAACAATGACGAAAAAACAAATCATTATTTTATAATTTTTTTAAACCGTTTTTCAAAATAAAATTATTTTATAAATCAATTAAAATACAAAGTGATCCACAATGACTGAATATGTTGGCAATCTTGACAGTTTACCAAAAATATGTATTACATTAATAATAATTTGTTTTTTTGTAAATTGTAAATTTCATCTTATTAATGCATAATTTTCTTTAAGAAATGGTTTTCGTTAAATTGTGTATTTATAAAACTAAACATTTTTATTTAATTTAAAAGTATTACAATTATCAAAAAATAAATTTTGTAGCAGAACTAAAATATTTGAAATAATTTTACCGTTTTTTTCTTGGTATAATTAAATAAATAATTTTGATTTGTTTTCAATGACAATTACAAAACTAATAAAAAACTTAGGGCCGGTTTACAGAACGTGTCAATCGTAATTATATTTTAATTCGCGATTAACTTGACGTTTGTCAATGCAAAATAAATGGCAACTTAATTCGAATTAATTTAATTCTGAAATAAATTTTAATTTCGCTTTATGCTCAAAGAATTAAAACATTCGCGGTAAAGGCACACGTGGAATTAAACCTTCTTTTCACAAATAAACAATGGTTTAATTCATTTATTGTTTTACATAAAATCAAGTTTAAAATAGAAAAAGCCTATTTCGTTCAAACATTATGTTAATTAATTTTATTTTGAAAAAACAGTTAAAAAAATTAAGTGATAATGATTTGTTTTTTTGTCAATGTCATTATTAATACATAATTTGCTTTAAGAAATGGTTTGTTAAATTTTTCATTAAAAATTTTTTATATTTCTATTTAATTAATTTGACGTGTGTCAATGCAAAATAAATGACAACTTAATTCGAATTACTTTAATTCTGAATTAAATTTTCATTTCGTTTTCTATAAACCGCCTCCTAAAGGAATTTATCTTGAAACTACGTCAAGTTTGCAATCCGATAATTTACGACCTGCTTACTGCCKGCTTGCGGTTAGAAGGGTCGGCATCCAGCAGGGGCTGGTTTATTGAGGCGTCATTTTCATTTTGTTCGACTGTACCTCAGGCGTGGCACTAAGCGTGTCCCACGCGTCTGTTGTGTGCGAAACATGTGCTTTGCCCCACTACGCACGAACTTGCGCAATGTTGATAAACTTGTTGAAACGGGCAATACTTACTGTTTTCTTGTTTGCAATTTTTACTTGGGCTAAAATGAGCTACGAAGTTTATGTCCGATGAAGAAGAAGATCCCTTTGCACTTAGTGAAACTTCCGACGACTTTTCACTGAGTACAGAAAGTTCCTCAAGTGACAGTAAACAACCCATTTATAAAAAAAAATTGCAAACGGTCAAAAGAAAGATAAGTGAGAAATCTCTAAAATGTCCCACAAAAAGGAGAAAGTCAATTACTTCGAAAAAGAAGAAGGCTACGAGTTCTTCTAATACGGATACTCCTTGTTTCGTGCCGTCATGACGCGGTATGTTTCGTGCCGTCATGACACCCGTTGCCAAGTTGTCGTCATAACAACTTCGTGTTGTAATTATTGTTTGATATCCAATAAATTACTTGATCTAAACCACGTGGTCCTTCGTAATTTTGTTCCGACGAATAAGGCCACAAGCCGGCCTATCTATAGAAGCAAACATTTGGTCCTTCGAGCAGGATATTTTGAATCTTGCGAATACCGGTATTTTTAGTTTTGAGTTTTTCACTTCTTCGGTTTGATTTCGTCGTGGTTTAGAGATTGTAATTTATTGGAATTTATTGGAATTTTAGAAGTGTTGGCCGATCTTTCAAAGCCGGTAGTCGAAGATAAGCCCGTTGATTTGTGTAATAGTGCGTTAAAACTCAACGTTCGCTTACCAAAATTGGAACTTTTCAAATTTTCTGGGGATTTTAAATTGTCGCTACTTCACATAAAGTTTCGTTGCCGTCGTCTTGTTCTGTTTCTTCGTCGTTTAATTCGACTTCGTCGACTCCTTTGTCAACGTCGGTACAGCAATTGTCTTGTGGGTTGTGCAAGCTCGCACATTCTATTTATCGTTGTCCTTCATTCTTGACAAAGTCGCCAAAAGATCGTTACCTTGTTGCAAAACAGGCTCAATTGTGTCTCAATTGCCTGCGCCCATCTCACGTTTCGTCGTCGTGTCTTTCGTCTTCCACTTGCAAGGAGTGTCAGCAAAGACATCATTCGTTGCTTCATTTCGAAAGAACCCATGCCTCTATCGTTAACTCTGACTTATCGAATTCTGAAACTAAGGCGGTTCCAGGGGCTGTTAGTGCTAACACCTCCGTAGTATTAACATCGTCATGTCCCGTGACTACCGTGTTGTTGTCTACGGTACTTGTTGAGGTCCAAGACAATAATGGAAAATATCATGTGGTAAGAGCCCTGTGCGATCCGGGATCTCAGGCTTCATTCATCGTGGATCATTGTCGAAACACGTTGAAGCTACCCTATACTTCTCCTATCTTTGGTTTGGGTCATACACCATCGGATGCCTCCAATGGAATTTCCATTTGTAAAATTCGTCCCACTAATAGTTCGGTCAGTCCATTGACATTCAATGTTATCTCCATACCTCGTATTTGTTCGTCATTGTCTAATGTTGAGGTCAACCCTTCGAAATGGAGACATCACCAGACCTTACAACTTGCAGATCCCCATTGGTACAAACCCGGTCCCATCGACATGCTTGTCGGTGCCGATATCTACCCTGCTCTCATTAAATCAGGTGTTACATCAAACGGTGCTGGTCAGCCAATAGCCATTGAAACAATTTTCGGTTGGATGATCCTTGGTCCAACGGGTTGTTCCCAGCAAATTTGTTTGCCAATCGCTCCAGTTTGTTTGTCACGTCGTTTGAACCACGTTTGGACGACACTCTTAGAAGATTTTGGGAGCTCGAAAGTGTACCCGAGGTGAGAAGTTTGTCTGCGGAAGATCGTAAGGCTGAGTTTATATTTCAACGTTCTCATTCTCGCGAAGTGAATGGACGTTTTGTTGTGTCGTTACCCTTCAAAGGGGATCATCCGCCCRACTTTCAAAATTCACTTAGAATTGCTGATTATCGTTTTTTGTCACTCGAACATCGTCTGTCAGGAAAACCTGATCTTCGAGCTTTGTACGGAAACTTCATGCAAGAGTACATCGACTTGGGACATATGTCTCTTGTGCCACAAGATCAAACAATTTCTTCAAATTCATACTTTATTCCTCATCATGTTGTTGTTAAAGAGSAAAATGGAAACAAAAAAATTCGCGTAGTTTTTGACGCATCGGCCAAAGACTCCAATAATTGGTCGTTAAACGATTCTCTACTTGTCGGTCCAAAATTGCAAGATGACATTGTCGCTATTTTACTTCGTTTTCGATCTCGTGCAATCGCTTTCACGTGTGATGTTAGACAAATGTACCGTCAAATAATGGTTGAACCTGATCATCGTAAATATCAGTTCATTCGGTGGAGGTCTTCGCCTTCACATCCTATCGAAACATATCAGCTCAACACTGTAACGTATGGTGTTTCATCTGCTCCATACTTGGCTATTCGGACTTTGCTTCGACTGGCTGAAGAAGGTCAAACATCGTTTCCCCTGGGAGCTTCAGCGATTAAATCCAATTTGTATGTTGACGATTTCGCATGCTCTTCTGATTCKGTCGAGTCTGCTCTTGAACTCCAGAATCAATTGATATAGTTGTTGAAGGTTGGTTGTTTTGAGCTTCGGAAATGGTCGAGCAATCATCCTGATTTATTGAAAAATTTTCCTTTGTCGCACTGTCCACAGAATCTCACGCTGGGAGATTCTGGACCCKCTGTTAAAATTCTTGGTCTTCAGTGGGGTTCTGTATCTGATTGTTTTTCCTTTACAGTCAAAGTTATGGAATCATCCTGCACAAAACGCTTGATATTATCGGAAATCGTCAAAATCTATGACCCCTTGGGGTTTTTGGCTCCATTGACATTGTTTGCCAAACAACTCATTCAACAACTGTGGTCTTTGGGTTTGGACTGGGATGACACTCTCCCTTCGGATCTTCGATGTCAATGGGATCAATACAAATCGGAACTTCCACTATTAAAGTCACTTAATGTGCCTCGACATATGGTACCAAGGGCAATGGTTACATGTGAACTTCATGGCTTCTGTGATGCTTCACAATTTGGGTATGCCACAGTAGTGTACTTTCGGTGTGTTGATTCGGTGGGTCACATTTGTGTGAAYTTTGTTATCGCCAAATCTAGAGTAGCGCCTCTAAAGATCATTTCGATTCCTCGTTTGGAATTATGTGCAGCGTTGTTATTGTCAAATTTAATTGTTTTTGTTCAAAAGACATGTCAAAATGTTATTTGTATTGATCGTGTTTTTGCCTGGAGTGATTCGTCGGTTGCTCTCACTTAGATTTGTTCATCTCCTCACAAATGGCGTACATTTGTGTCTAATCGTGTTACGCACATTCAGGAACGTGTTTCTCCTGAATGTTGGCATCATGTGAAATCGCAGGACAATTCTGCTGATCCCGCTTCTCGTGGTCTCCTTCCTGGCCAGGTTTTGTCATGCTCCCTTTGGTGGGCGGGTCCCGAATGGCTCTCCTGTCCCACAGATCAATGGCCTGAGCTTCAAGTTGCAGCCCCTTCCATTCCCCTACCATTGATTTGGAGGAAAGAACAACCGTTCTTGTCGCTCTCGTAGAGCCCTCATGGGTTGAAAACCTTCTAAACAAATTTTCTTCATTGCGGAAAATACAGGGTATCGTCGCTTATTGTTTCCGCTTTAAATATAATTGTCGTTCGTTGGACAAGCGTTCTGGTCCTCTCTTGGAGAGTGAACTTCACAATGCTCTTATGCATATTGTCAAAGTGGTTCAAAGCAAGGTTTTTGCACAACCGATTTCTAGTTTGAGTCAAGGGACTAAATGTTCCAAACCTCTTCAGAAACTCTCACCGTTTCTTGATGAGGAAAACATTATTCGCGTCGGTGGTCGTATCTCTCATTCCGACCTAGCTTTCTCGGCCAAGCATCCGGCTTTGCTATCACGCCACCATCGGCTTACGGAATTGTTAATTCGACAAGTCCACAACAAAAATTGTCATCCTAGAATAAACACCACAATTTTTTTACTTGAACAAAATTTTTGGATATTGTCTGCTCGTCGAACTGTTCGTCATTGTCTGTCAAAGTGCTAKCGATGCTTCCGCACCAAAMCGAGACCTTTAAACCCTCCAATGGGTGATTTTCCTCTTAGTAGAGTTTCGAAAGTTAAACCGTTTAGTTGTGTTGGGGTAGACTTTGGTGGTCCTTTCACCATTACTGCGTCTCGGGTGAGAGGTGTCAAGCTCCTCAAATCTTATTTAAGTCTTTTTGTTTGTTTTGCCACTAAGGCCATTCACGTGGAGATCGTCTCGGATCTTTCAACGGATGCATTCATCGCCGGTTTACGMCGATTTATTGCTCGTCGCGGTAGATGTGATCGTATATTTAGCGATAATGGTACCAACTTCGTGGGTGCCAATCGAGAACTTTGTCGTCTCATGCGATTTGCCGTGGACAGTCAGTCTATCGAGTGGTCGTTTAATCCGCCTTCTGCGCCCCACTTTGGGGGCTTATGGGAGAGCGGCATCAAATCGGTTAAAACGCATATTGCTCGAGTTGTTGGATCGCAAGTTTTAACGTTTGAGRAGTTGTATACTCTCGTGGTTCAAATTGAAGCTTTGTTAAATTCTCGACCACTGTGCCCTTTGAGCAATGATCCGAATGATTTGCGGTCATTAACACCCGGTCATTTTTTAACTCTTGAACCTCTGACTGCCCCTCCGAACCCAGATTTAACACATTTGAAAATTTCCAATTTGTCGCGATGGCAATTAGTACAACGAATGCAACAAGAGTTTTGGAAACGCTGGCACAATGAGTACCTACACACCCTGTACCAGCGCAGAAAATGGGCAGTTGCACCTCTGTCTTT
>NW_025400985.1:14725655-14726716 GCF_015345945.1 Tribolium madens | reverse complement strand
GTTTCGTGCCGTCATGACACCCGTTGCCAAGTTGTCGTCATAACAACCGTTGTCAAGTCGTTGTCAAGTTGGAAAATCAAGAGAGTCGTCGTCGTCGTCGTCAAGCAGAGTTTGTTGTAACAATGACTGGGTAGCGTTTTGTCGCAAGCTTGTTGTTAGAACCATCTTCGTGGTAAAACGACTGGGTAGCGTCCTTTTGCAAGCTTGTTGTTAGAATCATCTTCGTGTTGTTAGAATCATCTTCGTATTGTTAGAACCATCTTCGTGGTAAAACAACTGTGTAGCGTCATTTGGAAGCTTGTTGTTAGAATATCTTCGTCGTCATCATCCTCCAACTACCATCGACCTTTAGACTCCCCACCGGGCATAGAAACCAGACCGTCCCCAACCTTTCGACTCTCCGCCAGCAACCGGAACCAAGGCACAGTACCGTCCCCATTTTCGTTTAATTTTGGCTTTCACTTCGTGTTGTAATTATTGTTTGATATCCAATAAATTACTTGATCTAAACCACGTGGTCCTTCGTAATTTTGTTCCGACGGAGCAAACACTCCTCAACCCAGCACTCAGAATCTCCGGAAAATATCTCTTATATTTCTAGTAAAGTTTTTATTTTGTAATTATGATGTCAGTCCAAAGTATGTTTTTAGATTACGAAGACCATGACAGAACAATTGATGAAGCAATACTTCACTATCTGACCCAAACTGGAGATGCAACGATAAACGAAGACAATCACGAAGGAGAACTGGATGCAAATTGATGATAACACACGTTTGATTACGTTCGATTTTATGGAAAACACTTTTGGTACTCGTCAAGAAATTGCTGAAAATTATTTCAACAAAACACCAATTGATTTTTATAAACTATTTGTTACTGAAGAAATTCTAAATCACATCGTAAGAGAAACAAATCGATATGCTGATCAAATTGCAACAAAAATTGATAAACCACGAGGAAGGAAACGGCAGTGGAAACCCACAAATAAAGACGAAATTCAACTTTTTCTGGGAATTTTACTTTTAATGGTGTGATGATCCGAAGGAGATGGGGGGGGG
>NW_025400985.1:14723438-14725555 GCF_015345945.1 Tribolium madens | reverse complement strand
AACACTTCAAGTCTAAAAACTCTCTTCTCCCCCGCGTGAGAGCTCCCTGCCCGTCCTCCCTTCCGGTTCTCCTGGGCTGCCAACCTTTTCCGCTCGACCTTTTTGGCGGTGATTTTAAATTTTAAATCAGGTCATCACAATGGGATTACAATGTTTTCCTCGCATTATAGATTATTGGACTAAAAACAAAATTTATGCTTCTAAGGTAGCAAAAGTTATGAGCCGAAATCGTTTTCAACTTCTTCTTAAGAGGCTTCATTTTTCAAATAACGAAGAACCAGGCACTCGGAATCAAGAAAACGATCCTGGTCATAATAATCCAGAACCAGATAGAATTTAAAAAATTCGTCCACTAATAGAGATTATAATCGAACGATATCAGTTTGCTAAAACTCCATCTGAAAATATTTGCATTGATGAAACGCTGGTTCCATTTCGAGGAAGGTTAAATTTTAGACAGTATATCAAAAATAAGCGTCATCGATTTGGAATAAAATTGTATAAACTGTGCTTGCAAAAAGGATACACATACAACTTCAGTATTTATTGTGGGAAAACAAAACGCAATGAAAATGAAAAGACCATTTGCTTTCTACAAAAGTCGTCATGGATTTGATGAGCTCCGTTTTGGATAAAGGTAGGACCTTATTCGTTGACAATCATTATACCAGCGTTTCGTTGGCAAAAACTCTGCTTTCCCGAAAAACACATCTCGTTGGAACTTTGCGGCGAAAAAGAAAATACAACAATAGAGAGGTGGAAAAAGCAAAACTGAAGAAAGGACAGCTAATTGCTAGATATTGCAAACCGGGTATCGTAATGCTAAAATGGAAGGACAAGAGAGACGTAATGACACTTAGTACTAAACATCTGGATGAAATAAAGCATATGCCCAGTCGCAAAAATCCTGAAAAATGCAAACCACAGGTGATAGTAGATTATAACGACTCTAAAGCTTTCATAGATTTATCTGACCAGCAAAAAGCCTATAACACTCCGCTAAGAAGAGGCGTCAAATGGTACCGCAAGCTAGCGGTAGAAATACTTTTGGGCTCAACCGTTGTAAATGCTCATGTGTACACTGAAATTACCAAAGACAAAATTACAATAACAGAGTTTAGGGAAAAACTCACAGAATCGCTCCTTCATCAACAAACAGAAGACAGCGGAGAGAGTGACCAACAAGAAGACGAAGATGACCACCAATTGCAATATTCAGCTAAACGTTTGCGATGCATCGTGTGCTACAAAAATGTACAAGGTGAATTAGGTAGAAAAGTGGCCCAAAATAAGACTCCTCGATCATCATGGAAATGTACAGTTTGCGAAAGAACTTTTTGTGTTACTTGCTTTTTCCATGAGCATTCGGCCAGAAAAAACTAAATATATATTTTTTTAAAACGCTACAACGAATTTATGTGTTTTGTTCCTGTTATTTTATTGTTAATAAACTTTAATTTCAATTTCAACCCTTTTTTTAATGCTAATTTATTGACATTGGTTTTTTGACAATAAAATCTAAACGAAAAAACTTTTCTCGGTGGCCAAATACATGGAAATGCTCGTCTGGCCGCACCCGATTCGGATACGTTAAAATGTATGGATTATGAGGCACGCTTACGCACCCACAGGCGATTGAAGGCAAGTTACACCCGTGGCACTAACGTTGTCCCACGACGCAGAAAGGTAAAAAATTGTGAGGCACACATGCGGTACCTCATGGCAGCGAACGTGTTAAACGAACAGCTCATTAAACCGCCACTTTATCCGCTCGTATAATAAATAACTATTTAGATAGAAACACAAATTAAAAATTAATGTTTAATTGAGATAAACTCGAATACCATTCAAGGTAAAAAAAAATACATGAATCAAAACGTTGAATCCTGAGTGAGCCAGAACCAGCACTATTTAAGAGGCGGCCGGAGCAAAATCTCTTATGGGAGTTCCAATGTAAATGTATACCTCTGTATTTCAAAAACTACTAAAGATATTTTTATGAATTTGGTAACATGTGAAAGAGAATATTTTTTTCTACATTTTGACTGTTTTAGAATTGCGATAAGGTAATTTCAAGTCCGGTAAAAAAATATTTATAAATAACACCTCTACAGAGG
>NW_025400985.1:14719237-14723352 GCF_015345945.1 Tribolium madens | reverse complement strand
AATGTCTGTATAGGGGAGTCGGGTAATCGTGCGCATGCTCTTATTTTCGCAACCACTGATATAATTTCAAATTCCTTATCCAGGCGCTATCTCTTGACAAACCTATATAATTTCACATATTACTCAGGTACATCGCTTGACCCTACTTATCTAAAATGGCCGCTTTGTTGTTTTCGGATGTAGTGTTCTAGTAGGTGTCTTGCAGAAAATAAGCCGTAAGTATTGCCATTTTTACATATTTTAATAATTGTACACGTTAATACATTGATTTAATGAATCCCTTTAACACTGATATAATATGTTTTAGACAGAAAAAAAGTTTTTCATTGTTTTATAGAATTTAAAAGTGAATCTTCCACTTTCGGTTAATCGAGCGGACGAGGCACGATTAGCCTCAAATACGCACAATTAACCGCCATTAGCATTGTTAACAATGCGTTTTAAATAGTTAAGTATGATATTTTGCACTTTTGCAGATACCAAAATACCAACGCAAAACAACAAAAGCGCAATGGACTGCAGAGACCATGATTCAGTTTGTTGAAAATGGAGGATCAATACGGCAGGCTGGTAAAAGGTTCAATATCCCAGAGTCTTCAATACGAAAAAGAAAAAAAGCATATGATGATGGACTTGATGTTGTAGGACCACATATTAGCAAGTACTGTGTTTTTACACCCGTTCAAGAAAAAGAGTTAAAAGACCACGTTCTTAAGTTGGCAAAAGTTTATCATGGAATGACTAAAGTTCAACTTAGAAAATTAGCCTTTTACTTTGCTGAACGCAACCAGATAAAACACAACTTTAAAGTTGAATTTCAAATGGCTGGAAAAGACTGCTATTATGAATTTCTCAAGAGAAATCCAGAGATAACATTAAGAAAACCAGAACCCACTAGTGTCAATCGAATCTCAGCTTTTAACAAAGATCAGGTTTCCACATTTTTTCAAAACCTTAAGAAATTATTCGACAGATTCAAGTTTAAGGAAGATGCCATTTTTAACGTGGACGAAACCGTAATTTCTACGGTACAAAAGCCATGCAAAAGACTCGGGCCCAAGGCAGTTAAACAATTTCGTGCAAAGACATCTGGTGAAAGAGGGAAAACAGTAACTGTTATCTGCTGTTTTAATGCTTCTGGAACTTGCTACGTGCCACCAATGTTTATATTTCCTCGCATTAGAATGACAAATACTTTAACCAACAATGGACCATCTAATGCAATTTATTCTTGTTCAAAAAGTGGCTGGAGCAATGAAGAGCTTTTTTTCAAGTGGCTAGAACACTTCAAAAAAACCGTAAAATCATCAAAAGATGAACCTGTATTATTGCTCCTGGACAATCATTCCAGTCACATTTCTCTACCTAAAAAAGTAAAAAAAGCACAAATATTGTAAAAAGCAATAACGACTGTAAAGCTAAAAAGAACACAAAAGGAAACCTCTGTGAAGAAAGTAGTGAATCTGAAGATATTTCAGAGAGTGAGTTGTATGACGATGACGAGTTGGACGATCTCGAATCTGATGAAAATGTTCGGTTTGTAAAAAATGGGCACATGCACTATGCACGGGAGCAAATACGCCAGAGGGATATGTTTGCGATCTTTGTGACACCTAATGAACTTTGTTTTTGTTTTCATTTTTTTATTTTATTTTTATTTTCATTTTATTATATCTTTTATATTTCGTTTTTTTAATTATAGCTCAAAGTATTTTTGCATTTTTAGATAAATAAGCATATTTTTACGTTCAATAAATTGAGTTATTTGTATCCCTTTTAACCCTTTCACTGCGCGAAGCGGATATAGTCGCAAAATGTTAACGCTTTGGCTGTGCGCGAGACGGATATTTACGTATGGGTTTTCCAAGGCTTTAACTGCGGGAGCCAACTTTGACCGTTTGGTAGCAGGTTTCTGTAAAAGGTAAGTTTAAGCTACTCACCGCTAGAGAACGCTAGTAAAATTAAAAAAAAACTTTGGCGGTAAACTGCGGGAACCGTACAAATCCGCTCTACATGACTTAACTTGTCAGTGGCGTGTCAAAAATTTGCAAATTAATAATTTATGTAATTTTGCTCTATACTTCATTTCACCAACAGATATAGTAATAAACGACGCGGAGGGGATTCTGTTGCGCACTAACAATTTACGCAAAAGTCGGTTTTACACAGCACTCTGTACGTACCTATTAGATATTCACAACAAAGTAGAGTCTTAAAAAAGACCGCTTATAAATTCACTTACGATCAACAGAGGATAAAGAAAAAAAAACAGCAACCAACATGAAACGACGCGTGGCATAGAACGAAGTAAGTGCTGCCAACCGTAGCATCATGGAAACACTTATCAATTTGACAGGCACACGCTGTTTTGGTGTGAAACGAACTTACAGATTTTGACCAATAATAAGCCGTTATTCAAACAGCGCGGGTGCAAGTGAGCGTTTTTATTACTATATCTGGTCGTGAAATGAAGTATAAATATCAACAATGTCTAAGCAATATTTAAGTGATAAGGAACTGTACAAAATATTAATGATTAGTGATAGTGAAAATGAGTATGAAAACAGTGAAAATGAGTTTGAAAACAGTGAATTTGAAGGTGAAAACGAAAACGTTATGCAGCGTCTGAAAATAATGTAGAACCGAGTAATTCATCGCGTCAAAATCGGTGGAAACCTACAGATGTAAACGAAATGTACCTTTTTTGGCTACATCAATTTTTGGGCAATTAATGCCTCGGGATAGGTATATTCTTCTATTGCGAAATCTTCATTTTTCAAATAATGAAGAACAACTTGGCTCAAATGACCGTCTGTTTAAGATCAGACCAATTGTTGACCACCTAAAAAAGACTTTTCAAGAACATTTGTTTCCTTTTCAAAATCTTTGGATAGACGAAAGTTTAATGTTATATAAAGGACGAATAAGTTATAAACAGTATATTCCGACAAAACGTCATCGGTTTGGAATCAAGTTTTTTGTTTTATGTGACTGTAAAACTGGATATGTATTAAATTTTATAATATATACCAGAGCAAGTACAGAAGTTCAAGAATTCAATTTTGGGACAGGAGCTAACATAGTTTTAACTCTAATGCAACCTTATTTAAATAAAGGTCACAATTTATACGTAGACAATTGGTACACTAGTCCCCAACTATTTTTAATTCTACATGAAAATAAAGTTAATGCTTGTGGGACAGTTAAATTAAATAGAAAAAATATGCCAACTCTTAAAAATAAATTAAAAAAAGGGAAGTTCAATATTCTTGCACTGAAAACATCTTAGCGTTAAAATGGCACGACAAAAGAGATGTGTCCATGCTAACCACATTCCACAATATGGAGATAGTAACGGTACAAAACAAGTACGGGCAAGAAGTGGTAAAACCAAAGGCAATACTACATTACAATAAAAACATGGGAGCTGTTGATAAATGTGACATGCTGTATAGTAGCACGGAAAGTGTCAGAAAAACTCTTAAATGCTACAGAAAAATATTTTTTCATTTGTTAGACATGACTATGCTAAATTCACATGCGCTTTATCAACTAAGAACACGTAAGAAAATACCAGTGCTTGACTTCCAATTAGCTCTTGTAAAGGAGCTAATAGCTGAACACAAAGTACATCAACACCGGTACTCAGGGAACAGGGGAAATGAAGAATTACCGTTGCGCCTAATTGAAAGGCATTTTATCACTGTCTCGGAACAGCGAAACGATAAAAACAAGGTGATGAGTAGGCGCTGTGTGGATTGTTCTCACCATAAACTTCGAAAAGAAACTATATATATGTGCAAAACATGTAACGTAGCGCTTTGTGTAGTTCCTTGTTTTGAACAGTTTTATACATTAAAAAAATATTAAATTTTTAAGATTGTGTTTTGAAGTTATGTCTTATTTCTAGAAATTAGCGTTTTGTTTATTATTAATTTTATATTTCTTATTTTTTTTTAAATATACCAGGTGAATAAAAAGTATGGAACCAAACGTTTTTCGCTTAAACTATTTATTTTTTGGAAAAACTAATTGATGAATGATAAAGTGGTATAAAAATGTGATGATTTATCAAGAATAAAATTTTTCGAAATTTTCTTTTGGTTTTGAGTTCT
>NW_025400985.1:14716582-14719152 GCF_015345945.1 Tribolium madens | reverse complement strand
TACAACTATCTACTTTATAGTTAATTTTTTCAAATTTTTTTTTACACAAATTGCAATTTTGACTGAAAAAAATCGCATAATTCAAAAACAAAATAAAATTTCGTACTCAAAATACTATCACATTTTTTATATTACTTTAAATTATATAAATTATTTTCTGAAAGCAAATGATTAAAAAAAAACGCTTGGTTCCATACTTTATATTCACGCTGTATAGCTATAATTAATCGTTATATAACATAATGTTTTATTTTAAGTTGTGAATATGTCGTTTTATGTATATAAAATAAAAAAGATTATTTTAATTTAAACCCTAAACCCAATTTTTGATACGCTTCTGAGGAAGTGGCTCGACTGACAGGCTAAAAATCTGTACGGATAACTGCGAGAAACGTATTCGTCCGCAAGCCAGTTCGGAAGCCGCACACGAGTACGTGCTACGCTGTACTCTAGCCGCAGTGAAAGGGTTAATGCGCACGATTATCCCACCTATGCGCACCATTAACCGCATACGTCGGGTAATGATGCGCAATGTCGTTTTTAAACATTTCGTATTTTAAAGACACAATGTGCATTCTTATGTAAAAGGTACTACAGAACTGTACTGCCAAACTCTTGAAGAATCTTGACGACAGACCTAGAAATCCAATCTCTTATTATTTCAGAAATATTACAATTTTAGCTTAGGTGAGCACCAATACCCGACTCTCCCCTACAGCTTTTAAACAAAAATATGCACCCGAGGAAGTCATAGAAAAGAAACTAATAACGTTTTGGAAAATTAAATCCGAAAGTGTTTTCGAAATTAATAAAAATCATGACTGGTTTTATCAAATCCACGTAACCAATGAGCAAAGATGTTTTGTTATGTGTTTGGACTGGAGAAAACCTATTGAAAACAGAAATAATTTAAAAGGACGATCAATTCTGATGGAAGGAAAAAATGGAGTCGAAGTTGGAGAAATTTTACATGAAGGCACTACTTCTGGAAATAATTGATCCAAGAGCGTCCAGAAGTATGTCACTAATAGTTATTTACTATACAAGACGATAAAATTGAATTTTATCTTTGAGAGCAATTTAGCGTCGAGGCGTCAGCCGACGCTAAATATCAGACGCTAATATACTCGAAAAGATATTGAAAATTTTATTATCGTTACAATATAAAGTTTTATTCAATCCTCACTAATTTTGTAGTCACGTATTTTTTATCAACTAGCTAGACGATAAAATTTCATTTTAATATAAAGGATTGATTGATTTTTATTTATTTGTTATTATTTATAACCAAGATGATATAACCTCCTTATAAGTAAACTAAAGTGGCAATTATCTACGATAATATTAAAAGGATCCTAATATGTAAAACATTAAAAGTATAAAATTATACAGGGTGTTTCACGTAATTTTACGAGGCCTGCGCCTGTAAGATGCAATCAATAATACATATTCCGATACGAACTCGACTACAAATTTTGAAAAATTGGATAATCTTCTCTAGTTTGTTCACCCTTTCAAAAATTACAACGTTTTTAGTTAATTAGTGATTAAGATAGATAAACTAGAATCATATTCATGCAGTATCTTGATAGAACAAATGATAATTGTTTCTGTAAAACTGCAGTTTATGACTACTGTCATGGGTTTCCAAAAATTAAATAATTAAATGTGTATTTTTTGTATACAGTGTTGTGTGACTTTTGTATATTTGGGTGCGTACATTAGGCGCAAGCCTCGCAAAGTTATGTGAAACACTCTGTATTTGCGAGTCCGACAAGAAAATCGAAAATTTCAAAATCAAAAATAAAAGTGGATTGCGGTGCTTTTTTGAACTTTTACAACTAGCGAAATATAGATTGTTGTTATCCAAGTCGATAACTTCAAGAGGTAATCCAAAATTAAATAATTCGCAATCTAAAATCGGGTAGCAATATTACAACAATGCGAATTTATACCTGAAAGCACCACAACAAAACCGTCTCCGCAAAATTTCTAAATCATACAGATCACCAGCGTGCGGCAATTTGGGTGTTGTAAATTATGTTCTTCCACTAGATTTATGACTGCTACCCAGCTTGACAGCTGAACCAGTGTTGTAAAATTCTGAAGGCCAAGTTTGCTCCGGGCGGGCCTCAACTGCTATTATAAAAATTAACATCATTTTATAGGCCATTTTTGAGGTTCAAATATTGCTTCATTTTTATGAATAACCCTATATAATTTCTAACTTTATGTCTGTATTTTTTATCTTAACCAAGTGGGCGCACTACAAGTGTCTTTTCTGTCACTGTCAGTTCGCCACCAAATATGGAATAAGCTCTATTTCCTTCGAAAAATTTAAACCAATCAAAAAGTAGTATAGTAATATTCTTTTAATTTTTCCCGTTTATCGTAAAACTGTGTCAACACAATCCCATGCGCTAATAGTTTTGTCTTTGTTGTTACTATGCGAATGAGTGAGACAAAATGCAAACGGTCAAGCGTAGCTGAAAATAGGAGGGACCACCAGTCGTTCTCAAACTATGAGACGCCACTAAGCTAAAATTTGTTATTATTATTATTACTTTTTT
>NW_025400985.1:14714345-14715782 GCF_015345945.1 Tribolium madens | reverse complement strand
CTGGTGGGACCAGAGAGCGGCATAACGTTTATCTTACTTGCTCCTACCTACTTACTTGAAGAGCGAGAGAGAAAACAAAGTTTTATGACATTCGGGTAAAATTAAAAGAATTGTACCATATTAATTTATTTTTAGCCAATAATGATCACAGCGGCAATTCTGCTCTAGTGCAAATTATCGATAATCTGCAATAATGCCAAATCACCTTAGATACCAATTAAGTGCAAATGTGATGACCGGCAAGGAGCCTATACAAATTTAAAACAACATAAGAGTTACTGCAAAATACACATCGTGCATGTCAAATTGATTCTAATTTAAATTAAATTATAGACAATTTGCACTTTGGATATTACTATTGATAAAAAAGTCCGATATCAAGCGTCGGTCCTGAGTGCACCACCTAACTACTAGTAACACACGAGACGCCACTGATTATTTCTTCATAAAGATGAGTAGATTTGTAAACAAGATGGTGTCGCATCAATATCGTAATAATACGAGTAGTAATAAATCTGTTTCCGAATTTAAAAACTCAAGATCAAGACGAATTCAAAAATACACGAGACCGTATCGAGCACATGTTGACCTTCAACACAATAGGTCTACAATAAATAAGAAAAAAACTTACCGATTAAGGCTTCTTGTAGCAATGACGCCTAGACTGCATAGAGTTCGATCACAATAGTGGTCCATGTTTATAGTTTTTCAGTTTGAAAACCACCACACAATCACACATCACCACACACAATCACACATCACCACACACAACCTCACAAACGAACATCCACCGAACAACTGCTGCATCCTACGTCTTTCGCTCTTGGGCAACGCAACACGTAAGCGCATTTTAATGCAAACGCAAGCCATTATACACCTCAATTTGCATTGTGCTCAAACTCCAGCTCCACTAGTCCCAAGACTCCCAAGGATGGTACAACGATGATAGACATAGAGAATTGCTCAGGCCCTATGCTGCGTATTTCATCATCCCCACCACATCGCGTGACGTCACAACTGGACCACATTGTTTGTTTACATAAGCTGTGCTTCGTGTTTTTTGGTGTTTTATTGATATTTAATGCATGTCAATATCGTACAAAAGAAAGTTGTGATACGAAACAATGCAAATTTAATAATTTTAAATTTTCATATATCGTCACTATGCCTGGTAGATAGTACACTGTATTTGGTTGTAACAGCAGTCAAATAAAACCAAAACAAATGGGTGACAATTACATTTTTTATTGGCTTTCTATGGGCAACAATATAGTTTCATCAACGATGAGAAACGAATGGGTCAACAGGTGCAGACGAGCTGATAAGTTCAACTCGATTCATAGCTCAATTTGTTCTATTTCACAAAAATTGATTATCAATTATCATTTATCAACGTGATCTAAGAAACAAATTTTCATAGCCTACTCTGATCTAAAA
>NW_025400985.1:14686789-14714120 GCF_015345945.1 Tribolium madens | reverse complement strand
ATATTCTATAAACTTACATCGCTAACATTACACGAGATACAAAGTGTTTTACTATAATTCCCCAAGCATATTTTTGATCTTGTAACTCCCTGAAATTCTGTGTTAGGCCTGTATTAAAATTTATGCTTCAGTTAAATTTGTAAACGTGTGGTGTAAGTAAGTCAATTTGTTTAGCACCACTTTGTAATTTACTAACAACTTATGTATCTATGTTATAAAATTTTTAATTGATTTTCAATTTTTGTGATCTCTTTATTTTTTAATAATTTTACAAATACAAAATTATTTTTTTTACTATTTTTTTACTACTAAGTCATGAGGACAATGGACAAATAGAAAAAGCAAATATCAAGCGATCAAGATAATTTGTAATTGAATCATCCTTGGATCCGAAAACGTATGTCTGTAAAATGTCAAGTAAAATGACACGTCGAAAGGTAAAATGACATTATTAAAAAGATGATGATTATAATAACTAAATTTATAATTTACCTTCAGAAAAGAACGGCCCTACTCGTATTATTATACGTCGGTGACTAATTCGATCCAGCCCATTTTGCCGTTTTACCTTTCGACTTGTCATTTTATTTGTCGTTTTACGTGCAGTTAGACATACGTACGTTCCCGGAGGCAAAGGTGACTTGATTATAAATTATCTTGATCGCTCGATATTACTTAAAAATCTTTGCACCAAAATTTTTGTTTAATTTTGGAATATCATTTAACTGAATTTTGGTTGTACGCTGCCAAATGTTTTTATTTAAAGAAATAAAACAGAAAAACTACCTATCTAATATGTTGTGTTAAAAGTCGTTTTGCTCTTTCCTTTCTTTCGTAAAGTTATTACATTATTATAAAAATGGTTTATTTTGTTTAATATTTTTTTACCAATTATCCATTATTGGATTTTGTAATAATATTTATCAACAAAATTTATTACATATAAAATTGTCAAAAATAAAAGCCAATATCATTTTGTATGTATCTAGGAATATTATTGTTATTTTCACGACTGTATGAGCAAAAAAATTCAATGGAAATTTATTTATTTATAATGTTCGATCTTAATAATACCCATTAATCACGGCAGTGATTAATGAGTCATTAATCACTGCTGTCAGAAGCTTCCTTGATTTAGCTATAATATACAGGGTGTTCGGTCCAAGTCGCCCCAGCTAATAACACCTAAACTTACCTTTTTTTTTCAAAAACTAAATTTTCAAATAATACTATTCATTCCTGGCTTTCTTAGTAAAAGCATAAAAAAATTTTTGCACATCCGGTGTAGCCGGAAATGCTACCAAATTTAGTTTTTCAAATGGAACACCTATGTTTTTTCCTCGAAACAATAATAATTGGAATGAAAAATACGGTAAACTACTATTTATTACATTTTACTTTACATAATGCACTCAAAAACAATTTAATTCTTAGAATTTTATTAGCAAATTTTGCAACGTAGGCGGATTTTACTTGTCAAGGTATTCATGCAAAAAGCAATATGCTTAGATACCGTTCAATTGTTATTTTGACAAAGCCTAATTTGTCAATAAATCTTACTGAGATTTTTAATAATGGATGATAATAATTACGACGAATTGGTAGATCAGCTTGAAGAGTGTTTTAAGTGCAAATAAAAATAGAGCGGAAGCTGAAAGACAGTATAGAGAAAAATACCCAATTAGAGTTCACCCAAATCGTTGGATATTTAGTCGATTTGAAAAACAACTGAGACAAACAGGTTCGCTTCTTAAAACTAAAAAACTTGTGGTTCTTAGTGAAGAACAAGAAAATAAAAATCTGAATGTTCTGTTATCAGTCGAAGAAAATCCAAAAGTTTTCATAAGAGAACTCGCTCATCAACCCACAAATTAGATTTGTCAAACCAACAATTAAACTGTATCCAAGCATTTTTTTTTATTCATACCTTTCTTTTAAAATTAAAAATCAGGCTACGCGACCAATTTCCTTATAAGATTCTAAGATTTAAGATGTTTTCTGATTGCATTGTGTTACGCAAAATGTAATAAATAGTGGTTTACCGTATTTTTAATGCCAATTGTTATTGTTTCGAGGAAAAATAACATAGGTGGTCTATTTAAAAAACTAAATTTGGTAGCATTTGCGGCAACACCGGATGTGCTAAAAAAAAATTGATACATTTATTAAGAAAGCCAAGAATTAATATTAGTACTTAAATATTTACTTAAAAAAAAAAGAAGTAAGTTTAGGTGTTATCAGCCGGGGCGACTTGGACCGAACACCCTGTATAATTGATATTGTTTTGCTAAAATTATTGGTTTTTAAAATTTTATCGTGTAAACCACTAATTTTTTTCAATTCAATTCTGTACATATAAAAAAAAAATAATAAAATAAAATTTTCTTGACCAGATTCGAACCCGGGACTCGTGGTTGGAAGGCAACCAATCAATTCAATTCAAAAGCATTTATTCAATTAGACAAATTACAAGGACCAGAAATTGTACAATGACAAGAATCTTAACCTAATTTACAAATTATAATATACAGGTTCATGCAAAGACATGCTTACCCTGCAGTGCAAACAATTATTGGTGCGCTAAAGGCGCCGTATGCTAATTAATACAAATAGAATTTTCTTATAACTAACACGCATGAAAAAATTATCATTAAACTAAGGGAAAAAAGTACAAAAACCCTTTTGCTGTTGACCCCGCCGAGCCACGAATTACGCGTCCTACCTAAGTTAACTTAATTATGCACCGAAGTGCGCGACTGTGGACCAGGGGTCTCCCCAGCGCTGCAGTTTTGTACTTTTTGAAAATGTTTATTTTATGTAGTTTTAACTAATTTAACTTCACCTATTTATGTACAAGATATTTACATATATACAAAAAGTGTAGATTGGAAATTCGTGGACCACATAGCGAACTAGAGGTCGATCCTTGATTTCCGACGTTAAATCAACTGGATTGGTGACTGATTCATTTATTCAGTTAGACTATAACAGATCACACGAGAGTAAAATTCCATGGATCTGTCTGAGGGGTCTGAGGCCCTGCTGGAAGTTTATTTATCGTAGATGCTCAAATGTTGATACGATAATTTATGTTTTAGCCTGAAGGGCGTGTTATAACTTCTAAATTTAGTGATTCTACGAGTTAATTTATTAAAATGTAATTGATGACTATAAAAATTATTACTAAGTTTATTGACAAATGCGCGTAAGCTAGTGGTCGCCGATCTTTCCTGCAGATCGACAATTCTAGCATAGCGGCTTTCATTCAGTGCTAATCTTAAACATTTATTTTGAAAAACTTCCAGCGGTTTGAAGGCAGTATCCGAGAGGTGGCACCATACGGGGGCGGCGTATGTTAAAATTGGTCTAAATATGGTTTTGTAAATTAATACTTTGTTCTGCGGCGAGAGTTTACTATTTCTTTTCATAAGCGAGTACATGTTCTTGACTGCGGCGGAGGCTTTACTTATTAAATATTTAGTATTTTTGAAAAAATTTAAACGTGTGTCAATGTATGTCCCGAGATACTTAACTGTAATTTTCTTATCGTATACCCGTAATTTATCCCAGATTTTATGGTCCGTGAATTTTCGTGTAAATACTATTTGTTGTGTTTTTTCTGCGTTAATTTTGATTTTCCACTTGTCATAAAATTTCTCCAATAAATTAATATGAATTTGAATTTGCTTACTCGCTATTTGGGCCGAAAAGGAGCTCGCATATACTGCCGTGTCGTCTGCATAAAGCGCCGTATTTGTTTTTGAGAATATTGGAATGTCGTTTATAAAAATGTTAAAAAGGGTCGGACCTAAGACTGAACCTTTCGGGACCCCCGCTCCAATTAATTTCCTCGTCGATTGGGTGTTTTTTAATTGTACTAGGAGTTCCCGATTTGTTAAATATGAATGAATTAATAAAATTAAACTTTTCGGTATTTTGAATTGGATCATTTTGTATATTAAACCGTCAATCCAAACGCGGTCAAATGCTTTCTCGATGTCAAGTAGAGCCATTGCGGTAATTTTATCTTTATTGTAATTAATCTGAATATCGTTAATAATTCTGGCAAGTTGTTGTGTTGTATTGTGTTTCGGTCTAAATCCAAACTGGCAGTCATTAATTAATTTATTTTTCTGAAGAATTTTGCTGAGTCTAAAGTGAATCACCTCTTCGAAAATTTTAGAAATACAAGTAAGTAAGCTAATTGGTCTGTAACTACTTGGTAATTGTGCGCTTTTACCTGCTTTGAAAATGGGTACTACTTTTGCGATTTTAAAGGATTGTGGATAATGATTTAATTTTAACATTGCGTTAACTAAATTTGTCAATTGTACTAAAGCTTTACGTGAAAATTTTTTCATTTTTTTGAAGGCAACCAGCATCGACACAGAGCCATTACCAACTTCGAATGTGTGTGTCGATATCTGTTTCTTAACATACTTAATGTAACAAAATTTTCCAACAAAAAAGCTTCAACAAAAATATTTATTTAGTAGTCGTGGATAAAGTATAGTATACTACTCGCGTATAATGGTTATTATTCACGAGGTGAAGTTTACGCCACTCGCCTGCGGCTCGTGGGCGAGTGGCGTAAACTTCGCCTCGTAAATAATAACCATCATTATACGCTCGTTGTATAATATACTATTATGAGGTACGAGCTAAAGTTCGTTTTTTTTATTGAATGCGTGTGGATCAATTAATAATTCGAAAGACGTGCCAGACAGCTATCTCATTTCAACATTTGTATACAGCCTTGTTGCTCTCTCTCACTTTTACAAATGCGATTAAAGTAACGCAGAGCTAGTGACGTACGTCAAAAGTATGTCTTACCGTCACGTAGGTCATTTGTAATTTTATTTTTAATATCAAAAACTGTTTTGAGGATAATATTTATACCCTTTTTATATCATCGTCAGGGGCGATCCTAGGCTATGTGCAAGAGGTGCAATGCACACGGGTGGGCAAATTTTAGGGTCCGCCAAAAATAATAAAAGAGAGGGTCCGCCAAAAATAATAAAAGAGATGTTAAATCACCCTTTAGACTATTCGAAATCAAACTAAAGAATTCTCAAAGAAAGGTATTTATTTCCGATTATTACAACTGTTTCTCTCGTAAGACCACAAATCTCAGAATGACGCCCTCGAGTTCCCGATTAGTCCTCCTTCTTTCGGTTCCCTTGCCCCGTCCATGCCCTCAGCACTTATCCACAAGACCCGAAACCAGATTACGTCATCGAAATCGGTACGCATTCTAACAGAGACATATCTATATTTCTTTATTTGTAAATTAAATAGTTATTTTGTAGGGCCATTTTTGAGACATAAAGTTAAAGCCGATTTGAACACGTGCAAAATTCATTACAATGGCCGTTGGTGAGCTACATTTGCGAAAGGAACGCAATTAACAATTGTCAGGAAGATTACTTTAGGCCGGCGGCAATTTTTAACAACTCACTACTTTAATAATTTTGAAATTACTCAACCACTTTGAAATAATCCTGTCAGGGCAGCTGGTGCCAAGGTGTAGAGGTCAGGTCATCATTTAATGATAAGGCAACGCCTGTAAAAATAAAATGGGGATGTGAGTAATCCAGTCCATAGGAGTGAGAGGTCCATAATCATAATTCGTGAATAGTTAAATACAACAGTGATTAAGCCAAACTAATTATGCAAATCTATCAATAATAAAATATGTTCTTCGAATAGAATCAGTTGAGCTCTGTCCAAGGGGTTTGAAAGGTTAACAGTCGCAGTCCTGGTCGATTAGGGCTCCAGGAGCATAGAGAAAACCAGGTGAAGGGGTTAAACCTTTGCTCATAGATACCATCCAGGCCACTTGTCTCTGGACCAGCAGCAATCGAGAGACCACTTCGCGGTTCTGACGTGCAATAGGCAACGCTGCCAACTTAAACGAGTTGAATACAACATTTTATTCTTCGAATTAGACTCAATAAGGCTTAAACTTACTTTAAATCTGTTAAAAATAATCTGACGTTTCGTATTGAGATATGCCAAACAAAACTTCCTTACACGTGTAAGACAAGGTTTTCCACCGTAATTTTTATTTTTTTTTCTTCTCACTTTTCTTTAGGGAATTGCAATATTATTCCTGATACTTACATCGTTTTCTAATCTCAAGTTATTAACTAAATATGTTTTTATAAACAGACCTCGTGAGTTTTTCTGAGAAAACCCATAAAACTTGGAATATTTACGAGGGTCAACTCAAGCCACCCCCGAGTGGTCGATGATCGAAACCAGATGTCTTTTAGACTGTGAGAACCAATTCTCCAAAAATCGTCGAGTTAAAATTAGTTTTAACCCACACTTCATCGGGGTAGTTTGAGTTCGAGTGTGAGTGTTTATTACAAATTATTATTCAAAGGTGAGTTTGTCACTGAGTAATCTGGGTTCCATTGGTGTGAGTGAGTTTGTCACTGAGTAATCTGGGTTCCATTGGTGTGAGTGAGTTATCACTGAGTAATCTTGGTTCTATTGGTGTGTGATGTTTTCCAATCTAATAAGAGGTAGAGATTCATGATATTTGCCATATCAACGGTAGGGTGAGTCGTTTAATAATTATTTTAATCGCTGTGATGTTGATATTTATCATTGTTGAAAACATTCATCAGAAACCTGTGTGAGTATTGAGTAGAGTATCAAACTGTAGTTGATTTGATGCGCTATAAATCAGTTGATGGTATTTAATTGGAAGATATTGAAGTTGATAATATTTTATGAGATTGATATTTGAATTGATTGTTGATAATTGATGAATATTATTAAGTTGAGCCCCGACATGTCGAGCTAAACTATTAGTCTGTCTATCCTCCTTTATCCACGGCTAGTCGTCGAGCAGGACGGGTCAGTGGGATACTACCTGTCCATTGCACCGCTGAGTCTAGTCCAACAGGTGACTCTGGAGGGTCACGGCGTCGTGAGGCCTCCAGATCTGGTTTTTGTTTTGTTTGTGGGGTTAGCACTCTGGAGCGGCCACCGCACCTGCGCCCATTGCACAACCAGGTCTAGATGCAGAATAGTCTCTGGAGGAGGGGTGCCAAAAGGTGGTCATTGCATTCCCAGTGCCCCGTTTGGTTGAGGTATCCTGGAATGAGCCCATCATCGGTGTTAGCGGGACCTCCATTGCACGCTCAGGGCTATMTGTGATTAGCAGTTGAGCAGGTTGGTCAAAAGGGCATTCATTGCACTCCCAGTACCCTCGTAACCGTGTTTATGATTTTCGTCGAGGCTCAAATGGAACGAACACTACCTGCGCTATGAAGAGGGCCTCCATTGCACGCTCAGGGCTATGTGTGATTAGCAGCTGAGTGGTAGGTCAAAAAGTTGTTCATTGCACTCCCAGGCGCCGCCCCTTTATTTAGGTCACTGGATCGTAGTATCGCTATCATAATATCTATTGCACTGCCGGGGTTGAAGGACCCATTGGATGCGGGTCCGGAAGTCCGGAKGYATATTACCAAGGTACTCATTGCACTCCCAGGGCAAGTGGTTACTGACAGGTCAGCGTTGACCATTGAACGTCAGGACTGCGATGTGGTCTCTCGATGTCTGCACGTCCAGAGGCAAGCGGGCTGGTTGGAATCTATGAGCAAAGGGTTGACCCTTAACCTGGTTTTCCCTAAGCTCCTGGAGTCCTACTCAAACCAGGACTGCGATTTATCTACCCTTTCGTACCCGGACAGAGCTCAACTGATCCTATTCGAAGTACATATTTTATTGTTGATAGATTTGGATAATTATTTTGGGTTAATCACTGTTATATTTAATTATTCACGAATTATGATTGTGGACGTCTCACTCCGATGGACTGGATTACTCACACCCCCATTTTATTTTTACAGGCGTTGCCTTATCATTAAATGATGACCTGACCTCGACACCTTGGCACCAGCTGTTCTGACAGGAAGGATTATTTCAAAGTGGTTGAGTACTTTCAAAATTATTAAAGTAGTGAGTTGTTAAAATTGCCGCCGGCCTAAAATAATTTCCCTGACAATTGTTAATTGCGTTCCTTTCGCAAATTTAGTTCACCAACGGCCATTGTAATGAAGTTTGCACGTGTTCACATCGGCTTTAACTTTGTGTCTCAAAAATGGCCCTACACACGGGAGAAAAACCATAAAGTTTAACAGTGTAGAAGAATAAAATATGTTTTATTTCTATTTTTAAATTTTCTAAATTCTTTAAATACGATATTTTGCTTGAAATGTTTATGTTCATTTAGTAGCACCATAAACATGAGCGCTGACTAAGTATTTATTGTCTGGGCGATAAGACTAAAATACGTGGATAAACCAAAAGTCGCTGACAAATAATTACTTTTATTTTATATGATAATAAGAGGTGGATGTATCTTGTTGGTTTTTTGTTGACTATTTTTTTTCTCATTCTTATTAAGATACAGTGGCTGTTGAGATTATAATTTATTTATACTTCAAGCAAATTTTTCTTTTTGTTTTTGATGTGCCCCGGTATAATAATGAAACACTAGTTGTTACAGAATTTGCTAGATTTGAATTTCAGGAATAATCTGGAACAGCGATTTTGCCTATACAGACTGCGCCAGAACTCGCGCCCCAGATAAAAATGTCAAATGCCAGCGGCAATAGTTCGCCAAAAAGTGCAGCCGAAGAAGTAATTTTTGCTTGCAAAAGAAAGTTATTAGACTCTTAAATCCACCAATCCCAGAAGGGCATTTCAAGGTGTGATAGAAAAATTATATCCGCTGCTAGGTTACAAAAATAATACCAATTTGCCCAGAACTTTCAATAAATATGTGAAAAATAAATTTTAAGAAAATAACAAAACGCGTAAAGTATTCAAATAAACTGTTTATTGAATACACGGACAGAGGACTTTTTATTTCGAGGTTCCACTCTCTTCCCGTACTTCCAAGCGACTGTCCCTCTCCCCGGTACTTCGCCTGGAACGTTCCACGTCTCGCCCCGCTGCCCATGGACTTTGTTCTTGTCCAGGAATCCCCGACTTGTTCAGGAATCCCCGACAACAAATAGCTGGTCTACTGTAATTTTTACATATATTTTATTAATTTTTTGTCATGTTGGTGACATAACCTGCTAGTTTCCAGTATTTTTCTCGAATTTTTCTCCCTGAAGAGGTTTTACACGAGTATAATGAGACAAAATCGTTAATTATTATCAACAATTATCAAAAATTATTTTGAAAACTCGATTCCCAACTTCTTCACAGGTATTGTTCTTTCTCAACTTTTTCTTCGATCTGATACAGATTAACAATGCCAGTGTATGAATTTTAGACCTTGAAAACTAATGCATTATCCTTTTGAAATAGAGAAGCAAGTGAGAGTGAGAGACCAGAAAAATATGAAGAATTACGCAAGTTTCTTTATATACTTTAATGCAAAATTAATAGAAAGATGTACTTTTTATAATAAATTGTGCTTAAATAAAACAGGTTACTAATTTTAATATCAAAACTGTAGTTTTACTCTCGTATTTAGGCATTTTTGCCCAGTGGAGGAATTTAAACCTCAAAATTACGCAAATTACAATTTATTATTGTTTTCTTCCACTCACATGAGCTTACTAAATATAACCCTTTAGTTGCTTTTTCATTAAAAAATCCAGAAGAATGTTGCGATGTTTGTATTTAGTACGAAAAATTAGCATTTTTGCTGCCGGAAATTTCATTGATTTCTGTGACTACTTATTAAGTAAAATCCATATGGAATGAAAATGGAAGAAAATGTTTTAGCGCGCATTTTATTTTAGAATTTTGAATTACAAAGAATAAATTTATCGGAACTGGTTATTTCACTCTATTAAAAATAATTCTCTTTTTTGTTTTTGTTGGAATAAACGAGTGATACATTCTGGGGTTCATTTTGTATTTTAATAATGGTGTTAACAATTTTTTTCAGTAATTGTTTAGCTGTAATAAGATTTTTTTTAATGGGAATCTTAGATGGTTATGACATTTTTAACAAGCTTGTTTTTTTTATCTAAAAAATATACAGGGTGTTCAGTTTTTGTTTTTACAAATTTAACTAGGTAATAGAATATTCAATTTTAAGATTAAAGTTTCCTATAAACATGTATCGAAAAATTTTATATTAGGGATTTACATTCCCTGAAAAGGGTGCATTTTTTAATGGGTTTGTTCTAATATTTCAGAAACAATGTAGATAAAATTACAAAATTTAGTACAACTGATAACCTTTATACACCCAAACGAATTCAAAGATAAAATGTCGAAATTTTTACTCAGGAGCGTCCTAAACTAGGGGGTTAGGATAATAAGTATTCTAACTATTTTGGATGTTGGTTCTTGCCACTTTCAGCCATAAAATTCTAAATTTCAATTTTTCACAAAAAAGAGGTCTCTTGTGTTTTTTTGAAACAACTTACCGTTTTTTACTGAAATCGGTTTACAACATGTGTTACAGACCATAAAAAGGATAAAAATTAAAAACTAAATTTGTTTTATCGTTAAGACGCCCGTGATTAAAAATTTCGACAACTGAGCTTTGAATTCTTTCAGGTGTTTAAAGATTATCAGCTGTACCAACTTTTGTAATTTTATCTATTCTGCAATAGTGGGAAAACAGCATTAAAAAACGCATCTCTTTCAGAGGGTATAGCTCGCGTACATAACATTTTTTAATACATGTTTATAGGAAACTTTTGTCTTAAAATCAAATATTCTATCATCTGTTTAAATTTGTAACAATAAAAACGGAACACCTGTATATTTATAACAAAATATTAAAATACATTTTTAGCAAAATATTATTTTTGATTGTAATTTGCAGTTGGCCATAAAAAAATGTTGCATCTTCAACTAAAAGGATTGAAACTTTATTATTTAACAAGTGTCACTACTGAAAGAGTCTTCTAAGCACTAAGTAATAAAAAAAAAATGCAAAATAATTTGTAAATCTAATCTTATTTTAAATTTGTATTTCTATGGTTTCTATAAAGTTCGTTACAAAGAGCTTGCGATACATTACGATTTGATTTATCAAATTGATATCTTTTTGGTCTTTGGGGTTCTTGGGGTTATTACTATGCAAAAAAATGTTGTGTACAATTCGTTTTAAAATTTCTTTTTTTCACTCATTTGCAAATTCGTGAAAAAAAGTATGACTTTCAAAACTAGTTGTACAAATTACTATTTTCTAATTGTGTTGACTGTTGCAACATTTGTTTATCTTATTTCTGGATTTTTTAAAATATGTAATAATTTTGTTTTGAGGCGCTCGCATATTTGTTCGATACTTCTAACCTATGGTAGTTTTTTAATTTTTATAATTTTATCTATTTTTTCATCTCTTTCACAATTCACAAAACTTTTATTGATTATTATCTACACATTTTAAGTGAAATAGTTTTTCCATGGTCAACTACTATCAAACAAAATATGTACTTCATATTTAAAGTATAATTATGAAAAAATATATTCTGTTACAAATACATATTTTTTAGATCAGAAAAAAATAGCATAGCCACCTATAACTTTTATTTAAAAAAAATACAAGTTTATCTTATTACGACTTAACAAATAACTGAAAACATTGTTAACTACATTATTAAATTCCTCGTAAAAAAGTGCCTGTATAATGTGTAATTTCAAATCCATATCTTCTATAATAAGAAAGATAAATTTTTTGTATAGATATTTTGCCAAAATGTCAAATTTTGTCTGTAAGTCGAAAACAAAAGATGCGGATGCGGTTTTAATTAATATTATTTTCTCAAAAAATGAAGTCCAGAATGTATCACTCTTTTTGGTCTAAACCTTTTAGTTTCCGAGATTTGCTATTCGGACATCCAAAATGGAGCACCCTGTACAGTGAAAATTGTGCTGACTTCACTAACCAATAACTTTTTTGTTTTTGAATATTTCGCTATGCTTTTTTTATCAATGTAATCGGTGAAAAAGTATTTATGATTATCTCAAATTTGTGTAAGTTAGTTATAGGTGCAAAACCACGCATTAATTTTTTTTGCGAAACTTTCCTACCTAAAAACAGGCATTGGAAAAAATTGACTTCTTTTTTTCTAATAAATATTTTATTGTTTAGGTGTCTATTGTGTTGATAAAGTAATGTCATATAATGTTTATTACAGTGTAAAACACAATATAAAAAGGCCCAGTCAAAAATTTACTATCGAAAACCACTGGGGTTTGTGACAACCCACATGTCAGTAAATGTTAAAAAAATTCACATGTCAGACGCCGGGTTAAACTGGTAATCACGAAAACTGAATACATCTACTAAATTTCCTGTTGTTGCAGTTGCAGGTCACACTTTCTGTGTTTTTCTGTTTTTTTGGCCTCTTAACACAATTTTTTTTTCGAATAAAAAAACCACATAACCTTTAATACCTCTAAAATAAATCGTTTATCGATTTTTGAAGAGGAAGATGCAAATTAAAAAAATGTCAAAAAAGTCTAAATATTACAAAAACGGTTAAATTTAGGTATAGAAAAGTCTGATAAAAACTCTCTCAAAGTCACTAGAGTAATCCAAAAACGCAATAAAAAAACATTACTTTCTATTAAAAATAACAAAGTTGATATCCATTTCCGGTGTAACCAAAAGTGCTGCCATCTTGAAAATATTTTCATTGAACAGGGTCTAAACGATTATGACTATAGTCAAAATTTTAGATAAATATCACTGTTAGAACTCCCAATACTTCTAATGTGGGGTTTAGCCGGAACAGTCTGTATATAAAAGAGTTCCGAGACTGACTGACAAACAACGCACAGCCTAAACCATTGAAACATTGAAACACGAAATTTGGAAGATATGTTTTTTAGAGGGTGTAGAGGTCCGCTAAGAAAGAATTTTTTGAAAATCAATCTCTAAGGGGATGAATTGGGGTGTAAACGTTTAAACAAAAATAGAAACATACAATTTTGAAGATAGGTGTTTTAGAGAGTTATTTTTAAAAAATTTATTTCTAAGGGGGTGAAATAGGGTGTAAACATTTAAACGAAGATAAAAACATAAAATTTGAGAGACATATTCTTTAGAAGGTGTGGAGGTCCACTAAGAAAGAATTTTTCAAAAACTAATTTCTTTAAACAAACTTTAAACAAAGATAAAAACGTATAATTTGAAAGATATGCTCCTTGGCGGTTGAAAAAGGACACTAAAAGGAGATTTTTCGAAAATAAGTTTTTATGAGGGTGAAACGGGGTGTAAACTTTTAAACAAAGATAGAAACATGAAACTTTTGAGATATTTGGAAAATATTTTTCTTAGAGAGTATAGAAGTACACTAATCAGGCACTTTTCAAAAACCAACCTTTAACGGTATCACATAGGGTACAAACATTTACGAGTAAACGAAATTATAAAAATAAAATGTAGATTTTGAGGGTGTAGAGTAGAAGTGCTCTAAGAAGACACTTTGACAAGGTGAAATAGTGTGTTAACGTTTGTAACGTGCTTTCATCATTTTCTTTAGCATCGGCCCTCTTCTCCCGCGTTGATTTGAGTTGGTGAATTATTAAGAAAAGAATAAATAAACAAACTAACTTCACATTCCCTCTTGAAATTAACAAATCTACGTGGACAAAGTCACGAGTGCAAGCTAGTAGTTTTTATAATTTTGCAACGGTTTAGATTCGATTTTCACGTTGGTCTTAATTTTTTGGCCAGTATTTGATTTTTGTTAATTCGTGATTTGTCCACCGTATTTTTTTGCGTATTTTCAAAAATTGTTACATCAATTTTCAAATCATTAAAGATAAATTCTAACATTGAAATTATTTCTGAAAATTTTGAACTGTTATTTTTCTATTGCTAATTTATTTATATTTTCTGTTTTGACTTTATTTTTTAAAACTACCAAAATTTTAAAAATTGTTTCGTAATTATTTAAATTGAATATGTTTCCTGCATTTTTAGTAATTTCCTAAATTTTGCCCGATTTAACCTCATTATCTTTTACGCCTTCTCGAAATTCTGTTCAATGAATAGTTTGTGGTGGACTAATTTTTTTTTCGCTGACTATCATTACCTAATGCTTTTCCAATATTATTAAATTATTAAATTTATTAAAATTTGCTGATTCGTATTTCTCATAGGCAAGGTCGTTAATTTCATGTTCATTTGCAACATCTATTGAATTTGCTGATAAAATAATTTTATTTAGCCCGTCAGTTATTTCCTGTTTTATATTTTTTCAGTATGTGCTAGATAAGAATTTTGTTTATCTGACACTTATTAAGTGATATTTTATTTATTTAATTGGTAACAGGATGTGGAGTTTTGTACACTGTTTTTTTGCTTGCATTAAATTAAATTTAAATTATAATGTTCGAGTTTTCTTCGTTTGCCATTTCTGTAATGCTCTACTCGGCATTGCCCCTCTGACACACGAACTCTCCATGCCTCGACGGTACTGCTCACGGGCCGTGATGCCACATGAGACTAAGCGCTTGTCCCTAGATTGTAGCTTCTAAATTCCCTAGAATTCCCTAAACTACTTAAAAAATTAAAAAGATACTATTTCATAGGCCTATTTTGTTGAGGTAGTATAATATAAATACAACATAAAAATGTGTTAACTCCAAACAACAAAAAATCAATAAATAATATAACAATAAATTAAAATAAATTTTCCTAAAGAAATAAAAAA
Organism: Tribolium madens; assembly: GCF_015345945.1. Lineage (NCBI taxonomy): Eukaryota > Metazoa > Arthropoda > Insecta > Coleoptera > Tenebrionidae > Tribolium > Tribolium madens. The sequence continues at coordinate 14,699,460 of NW_025400985.1, read as the reverse complement.
ATAAAATACAAGTCAATTAAAACAAATTCAAATAAACGTGTATATTTAGATACCTACTTGTTAGAAGGCGTACCGATTTCGATGACGTAATCTGGTTTCGGGTCTTGTGGATAAGTGCTGAGGGCATGGACGGGGCAAGGGAACCGAAAGAAGGACTAATCGGGAACTCGAGGGCGTCATTCTGAGATTTGTGGTCTGACGAGAGAAACAGTTGTAATAATCGGAAACAAATACCTTTCTTTGAGAATTCTTTAGTTTGATTTCGAATAGTCTAAAGGGTGATTTAACATACTTAATTTTTATATATACTTATAAATTATGGGATTTCATTAATTTTAAATATTCGTCCAAAACATTAAATGAACTGCAATAATTAGTAAACTTAGCAGCGCGAAAAACGCAAACGGCTTTTAGTTATCTTGTTCTTTTTTTTGTCTTTACACAACTACGGAAAATACATTTTTGGTTTCCGCGTTACTAAGTGCTAAACTCATATACAAATGCGCTAACTTGGCGAAGTTACAAAATTCATATTAAAAATTTTTGTAATTTTTGAAGCTGTGCCAGCAGTGTGAAGAAAATTGAGATTTTCACTGAAAATGTAAAAAATCCCTAGATTATTAAGAAAAATTGAAAAAAATCCCTTTTTCCCTTTTTGCTAGAAAAATCCCTAGAATTAGGGAAAAATTCCCTAATCTGGCATCACTACTCACGGGTATGAAGCTGAGATAGGCGCATTGGCAACGGCTTCACCTAAATACAAAGAACAAGAATAGATGGAAGGAGAATTGGTGCCGCCATATTGGCAAGGTATGGGCAGTTGCAACTCGTAGTAAATTATGCAATCAACAATACACCTGTGCACCACAATAGCACTAAAAAAAGAGCGGTTTGGCACTAAATTTGTGACTGGAATCTAGTGTTACACAGAATTCTTTTTCTTTATATAGAAAGTTTAAATTTGTGACATATTTGACTCTAAAAAATATAAATGTAGCGTTGTTTTTTTAATAAAGGTTTGAAATTAAATTTAGAACTAAACTTTCAAAAAAAAACGTTATTAAACAAATAAAACAATCACATTAGAATACAAAACCCTGTAAAATAGTGCTTCGTACAAATAAGGAATTCGAGAGTTCATAAAAAAAGATAGTTTTTCACACGATGTGCAATGTTGTCACTGAATTAATTAATTCTGTTAAAAAAAATGTATTTGTAAAACATTAATATTGTTAAGTATATTACAATTACAATTATTAATAAAAAACAAGAAAATTATGTGTATATTTAAAAAAAATTGTTTGTGGTAGGCAACTTTTAATACAACAGAGAAAACATTGCCTACTTTTACTACCACTTAAAATCTGCAGTGGCTTGCCATGGAATCTTACCCCTTCCACGCCAATTCTCCTTCCATATATTCTAGTTCTTTGCCTAAATATCAAACGTGCCGCACTTGCGCAGTTCCAAATACATTTCAAAAAATTAAATTAAGCGGTAAATTTAAAAAATAAAGATGTGATAAATTCATGTTACCGTACACTTATCACTATGGTTCTTATTATCATATTTAATAAATTTTGTCATAATAATTTCCATGGTCTCAGTGGAATTCTTTTCTGCTACAGTGAAGCAGTAACATGTCTAGACGTTTTTTTTTTGTTTTATTTTTATTAACAATAATTAACAGAGACTGAGTTGCCATCAGATTTAAACAATCATGATTAAATTTAGGATTAACCAATTAGACATCCTCAAAAAGCACGTTTTATATCCAATCTGAATGATTCATCGGAAGGATTAATATTGTTTGGTAAACTTACCGGGCTATTTTCCCAGGTTCCCTCCAATTTCGCTTTGGCATAGACGCCTCTTGATCACTGTAGTTTTCATATCATTAATTATTGTGCTGTTGCTTAAAGACTCGGTAAAACTTATCACTAGTTTCTGCGGTAGTTTATTGTAAATTGCAATGTCGAGGTGAGTAAATATTTTTTTGTAAAAAGTATTTTATTTAAATACCTGCACATTTTTTTTAGCTTAAGTAGTAACAAAGCAACGATCAAATGCGATCACTGTATGAAAGAATTTTAAAGTGTATCCAGCCGGAATAGACATTTAAGGATGAAACATGAAGACAATTCAGAAAATTGCAAAAGGTCTTCGAATATTATTTGCCCTTTATGTACACCATCTAAACTAAGTTTTTCATCATTTTCTGCTTTAATGAAACATCACACGGACATCCATAATATTGAATATGAAAATAAACGTCTTGACTTTGACACAGAGACTACATTTCGAACGTCGAAACAAAGTGTAGAGAAGGAAACTAAGTCATTTTATATGCTTAATGCAACAAGAAGCATGGAAAGTACTATTGGAAAAGTGTTTTATTGCGAATGCCATCGAAGCAATCTCGGGAAATTTCAACCCCGATGTTTAGTACGTACTTCAAAAATCAGCGGAAGTATTAAACTTCCTGGGGTTTGTACTTCTAGAATTAGACCGCGATAGCGGTAAAGTTTTTGTTGAGTATGTCCCCACTCACGTTGGCCATAAATTAGAACTCCGTTGTCAACCTTTAACGGAAACTGAAAAAAACGACATTGTTGTACAAATTCGTCTGGGAGTCTCTTATAATACCATTTTAAAAAAGCTAGAGATATGAAAGGCAATGACTGTAGCAGACTAAATTTATTAAATCTTAAAGACATTCAATATTTGGCCGAAAAAAATAATCTCACTGGCAAACGAAATAAAGAGGACTTCATAGCAGTTGAAATAAAAGTGGCAGAGTGGAATGCAAATGACCACAATGTTTTTATTTTTAAAAAAATTGGACACAAACACAACATACTAGAAGACGATGATTTTGCATTAGCTTACATGAACAGCGAAATGAAGTATATGCTTGTCACATATGGACCCCGGATCATATGTCTTGATAGAACACATGGGACCAATCCATACAATTTTGAATTAACCACAATTCTTGTATTGGATGATTGACGTGCCTTGATGCTCTGCATAAACTCATTTTGGACAAGTCTTGGAAAAGAGTTGCTTCGGTTTTAAGACCCACTGCTACTCATCGCGATCTTCTTGTAAATAAATTTCACAAACGTGCAATGGAGATGAGTTTTGAAGCAGTTGCAGAAAAGGACTCAAAAAAATTTCTTGTCCACTCTCAGTCTAAAATTGACTTTTACGAAGTGGATATGGTAAATGAAAATTGCAACTGTCGAACTCTTCGTTGCAGAAGCTGCAACAGTTGCATTCATCGTTTCAGATGTTAATGCTACGAGGCTTCTGTAAAAAATAACTTTTGTAAACACATACATTTAGTTGCAATGTATATTACTAAGAAAGTTGAAAATGGAGATGAAAGCCAGTTTCTCGATGAGCCTTCTACTTCAAACGGAAATTTGGAACAGAAATTTGATGAGCCTTCTTCTTCCGAGACAAATTTGGAACAAGAACTCGATTTACGAATTGATGAAATCTGTAAAAGAAACATAGTAGATTCCAGTAATTTGCTACAACAGTGCAAAAATATTTTCAATTCGATTATTGATCAGTACACAAGTACAGATGATTACGTACAAAACTGTTAAAAGTTAATTCACACATTAACAAAACAGACTTACCTAAAAGCCAAAAACGGAAAATAGAAAAACAGACGTTTTTCCCGACAACAAAATAACTGTTTTGTTACAGTGACGTTTAACTTATAGGTATAATCACAATAAAATATTTTCTATAACTTTTTTAAGTTTTTTTTTATTTTTCCTCGTTTTGTCGTTTAGACACTTTTAGATGTTAACTCAAGATTTTTAACAGTTTTGACTTTTAAATACCAATATTTGACGTTTTTATAAATGCGCATGTGCGGCACGTTTGATATTTAGGTGAAGCTCATTGGCAACACGAGAGTATGGGCAAGGGGTGTTTCCCACTTAAGGCGAAGTGAAAAGGAACAATCAATAAGCGCTGCGTATTTTAAAACAAGCTCGTAATATTTAGGGATTTTATAAATTTTTCTTTTTTGACATAAAAATGATTTACGTTTGAGGAAAAAGAACAAAAGTGCCAAACTTTTAATGTTGTGTGATGTCACGTGTTACCGTAAGTATTTAATCATTATTTGTTTTATTACTTAAGCAAAATCCTAAAATTTTAATTACAGTAGTCTGTCGGTGAGGGAATTCGTGCTGTTGGAAGCCAATTAAAAGAAATATAAGTATCTTTTTTACTCGGTAAAACTTCGCCTTTTTGATTTTTGTTTCTTTTTACAAAGGAATCGTGCTTTGGGCTGGAGTGACGGATTTTTGATTCCTGCTACTCAAGTAAACTTTTGTCATGGCTGGTCATCGATATTCCTGCAAATATCCTGGCTGCACTAGTCGATACGTGCCGAAKCCCGTTGAAGAACATGCCAACAAGCACTTCTTCACGTTCCCTAAAAATCCAAAGCTTCACGAATTGTGGAGGAATGCCTGCAAAATTGTGGGTTCCGTAAGTTCAAAGTTTTGGCGTTTATGTGAGGATCATTTTGAAAGCCGCGATTTTGTCAATGAGAGGAAGGATAGATTAAATCCAAATGTAATTCCTAAGCTCTGTGTTTTGGCTTCACAAGAGAAGTTTGTTGACATTTCACAAACAAATCTTTCTGTGACAGAAGTTTTGTGGAAAGTTCAATAAATCATCTGTCTTGTACTTGTAATTTGCCTTCAACATCCAATGCAAGATGTGTTGCTCATCCACTTTCTCTTTTTGCAAAAAATTAAATAATAAGCAACGAGAATGTTCAACAAGACCATAGTTATTGTTAATTAGGGTACCTCCTCGTGGTCGTAGCGTGGGCAACTATTTGCTGGCAGACAAGGTAGGCTCTTGCAGAAAAGGTTTTATTTTGTTTTACGTCTGGGGCAGACAGACAAAACATGCCAACACTGACTGATTTTATTGTTAATAATAATTTAATTTTCAGAGAAATTTGATTTGTTGTACCTATTATTTTGTTATTTATAGTTTACAATAAAAAAAAAATAAAAAAGAATTAGTTTTATTAGCTTGAAACAATTTAATAATTGCAAGTTTCATTTCAAAGTTTGTTTAAAATGAAAATATTTTATTTTCATTTTAAACAAAATTTGAAATCAAACTTGCTAAGTAATAATCAATAACTGAAAATGAAGAGGGTCTATTTAAATGTCGCGCCATTTCGTGTTAGTAACCCACTTGAGCACCAGAGGCTCGTGTTGCCAATGATTTTCTACGGAGATTTTATTTCTTATACTTTCCTGTTATGTGGTACTGCTGCTCTTCCCGCCCGGTGCTACCGTCACCCTCCCGATTCATCGTCTAGAAAAAAATATTATATAAAACTCGATAGAGATGATTATTATAGACTCGCATTTCTTATTTTCTTTGATGCTGCGCATCTCTGGAAATAAACAGTTCGGCTATAAAAAATCTCTTCTCTACCTTGAGATAATATAATATAATATTCAGTTGTACCACGATCGAGTGTTTGTATTTATATTTTCATTAAATAGCAATTTTAAACATAATGATTTTCACATTAAAAACAAATAAAACTCCATTTCCTGATATTATTTTTATTTTACACTTGATACACACTAATGTCCAAATTCTTCTTTTTAAGTTTGTCATCAATCCATTGCCTAAAGAATGGTACATTTGAATACACCCCTGGAACTCTATATGTTCCACAACCCACTCCCCAAGAAACTATCCCAATTTGATAATACCGTTCCGTATCTTTATCAGTTGGACAGATTAGAGGACTCCCTCCATCCCCTTTACATGTATCTTTCCCCGCTACCCCTCCAGCACAAACAAAACTCTTGTCTAACTTAAACATTTTTTCTCCTAATCGAGTTTTCTTTAAAGCCTCTTCGCAAGTTTTGCTCGGAACCATCGGCAATTCGATTTTTGTCAAAACACCTTCCCTCCCAAAGGTTTCTTTCCTCCAACCATTTACAATACATCGAGCTTTATCGATTACAGTCGACGCAGGAGGAAGACAAATCACATCAATATGCTCCGCCAACTGTACTGCGCTTTTTAAAAATAGAAGAGCAATATCATTGACCAATGTAGTAGGGTTGTACTGAGCGTGGATTGTTATTGAAGCGACATCTCTTTCTTGATGAGGCAATTTTTCGTTGTCGTCGTGTGAATCCCACTCGCCGGCTCGTATTTTTGGTTGTCTTAGGTTTTTGAGGCAGTGGGCTGCTGTCATAACGACCTGCGGATGGATAAGAGAACCACTGCAGATATACGAATCGTTTGATAAGATGGCAACGACCCAAGGGAATTCCCCGAATTCGGCTGAACCGTCTGTCGGATTTGTTCTAGAATTAGGGTTGCTATAACCGCAACCCTGTTTGATTTCTGTTTCTGGGAAAAATGGTTCTTTTGGGTCTTCATCGTCGCAGCATTTTAGTAAATAGTGGGAACATTCGGATTTTACGGTTCTGTGGATGGACAAAAAATAGAAAATGTTAATAAACAAATTTACACAAAAATTAAAGCTAAATTTTTGAAATAGAATATTTTATTAAAAAACAAACCCATTGTTACAATGGGACACACTGTATATTTATCCAACTATTAAAAAAATAGTCTTAGTGATAAAAAAATGTCACACCCTGTACTTACCTGACATTGATTAATCCTTCACCAAAATTTGTTTCTTTTTTTCGGTCACAAAGATAGTAAGGCACACATTCACATTCCTGTGTGATGGTAAAGTTGTCCGAAATTCGTGGTGCCAATGTGGTCATTTGTGTGTCGTCTTCTCTATCTTCACCCCATAAATCGTCAATTTTGTCATTTATTGTTTCACACGAAATTATACAAAATATGCTTAATAAAGTGGTTAAAAAAATTGGGTTCATATTTATTTTTTCAAAACTGAAATAAAGTATATATTTTAATGCGAGTGCTTATTGAAAAAAAAATACTCACCTTTGAAAAGGTACAAATGCGACTGGTTTCTCAATTCATAATGAGAGAATAATAGACTGGTTTGAGTAAAAATGGTGTCATAATTATAGTCCTAGTAATTAGTAATGTGGAAACTTTTAACAACGATTTTATTTTTAAGATCACGTTAGAATAATTCCTAATAAATGTAGTAGAAGTATGTAATCAGCTATTTTATCCATGTTGTTCATAATAAACGCTAATAAATGAGTTATGAAATATTGTAAAAACTCAAATTTACCCTGTAAGTATGTAGTTATTTGTAAGCAACACAAAACTAAATTGTCAAAAATTTTTATTTTTGCGTAAACATTGTTACCTAATTAACATTTCGTTATAGAAGTTTAATACAGAATTTTTGTAATTAAAACAACTGACTTTTTTATACTATTATTTAGGGTTATTATAAATGATGAAATCCAGTCGTCATCGACATTTTTGATTATTTTACTTATTATTTAGGCCGCCTTTTTACCATTTTGTGTTTTTTGCGAATTCTGGGAAAAATGCTTGTCACAAATCAAAATACAGAGTGCGCCAGAACTCGCGCCCCAGAGAAAAATGCAATATAAAGTAAGATACCAGGAACATAGAAAATATGTTAAAAAAATTTTATCTATAAAAATTTCGAAGTTATAAGAGTTTAAACTTTGCACTTGACTCTATTTATTTCTGATGGAAAAATAATTTTCTAAATTTCTTTGCTACAGGCGATTATAAGAGGAAACAAGCAAGCTCTATTTTAAATTGTAACTCTGTTCAATGTTATTTGTCGCTTTTATTGGCAAGATTTTGGTACCTTTACTAAATAATGGTAAAAAAAATATGCAAGATCATCAGTATCGTTAAGTAGACATAAAAAAATGTCAAATGTCAAAAAATAAATGTCAAAATTTTTTGACAGATAGAATTTTTTGAACATTTTATCCTTGTTCCTGGTATCTTATCTTACTTAAAATTTTTCTCTGGGGCGCGAGTTCTGGCGCACCCTGTAGTTATTTTTGTTACAAGTACCTAAAATATAGTTTTTGGAGGACCAATCGTTGCTGTTTCCGGACAAGGCAAAGCCGAGCAGAATAATAACAGATGACTTTAATACAGATCACTGTAGTTTTATACAGTGCGATCAAAAAGTATTTCTATCTACCAGGCGTACTAGCCGGCCGGGTTTATAGGGGTGTCATTCTTTCTGATCGTGACTGTATGTCGCATGGCAGTTTATATATCAAATAGATGTCAAAAGATTATTTTATAAAAATTAAAATATTGATTTAAGCTACGGAGCACTACATACTAGGAGACGAAACGAGATACAAAATTGCTTGATTTTTTGGACCCTAAAAAAGTAGTACGGCAGAGTAAAAATGAGGGTGCTTAGAGCGTTTTACCGTCTCAGTTTCAAATCGTTTTTAATTAATTTAAATTCAACCAGTTTACTAATTGCTTGAAAAAATGCATAAATGTTGAGCTTTATATTCTTAATAAGCTGTAAAAAACGAACCACTAAATTTTTCACGAGGAATATGAGAAAAAAATATTTAAAATTCAAAATCTGTGCTCCGTTTCATATTGAGCGGAACGCAAACTGATAATTGTTTATAATTTATTTTTCATACTGTTTTCGATTTATTTGAAAACGCTGCGAATACGGTTGAAGATACAAAAAAAGTGTAGGAAACAAAATTGTAGAGAATTAAATTTCCTACAAAAAGGTCCACGAGACCATATTTCTATCTTCAACCGTTTAGGTTTAAATTAAATTTCTGTCTCTTGACCACCGGTAAAAATGACCCGATTTCGTCGCTTGAGCGTCTATGAACGTCTTTAGGACCTAAACCATTGAAGATAGAGGTATCATCTCGTAGACCTTTTTCTTGGAAATTACATTCTCTACAACTTTCTTTTTTATATTTTTCTTGTATCTTTAGCCGTATTCGTAACATTTTCAAAAATATGAGACGGGGCGCAAATTGCTAAATGTTTGAAATTTTTTTAAATAGTTTTCAATAAAATTTTTGCACTACCTTTATTTCTTATTATTGAGAATTTAATGCTCTATCTGCCTTTATTTTTTTTATTTGCGTTTTGCTCACCGTTATGTAAATACAGCCATTTTTTTTCCATAGTTCATGCTATGGCACTTTGCAATGGGCTGTCGAGCGGCACACAAACTTCTATTCATTCCGTAGCAAAATCTTACGATACAATAGCAGTTATACCGCTTTATTAAAAAATGATCTCGACTTCTGTATAAATGGTGGTACTTTCGGTACCACGTACCAGCAAGAGTTATAAAGTAAGAAGGTTGCCTGGTAACTTGGAGTGAGAGACACTAAAGAGCGAGTAAGATGGCTATATGGTGACGTCAGTGGAGTTTTGCTCGATCAGCCGCAGATTTCAGACTGCCAAGGTCCTGATTTAGCCAGGACATGTTTAGGCTTTTATTGTCTTGTCTTGTTTTACATTTATGTCCTGATTTGTCTCGATTTAAGGACCAACACACCTAAGTGTGCAATTTTTTGAGATTTTCATTTGCAGTGAAAACAAAGGTTTTTTCAAGTTAAAGTCTTCTTTTTTGTCGTCAATTTTGATTTTGAATTGTCTGAAGTTGATCACCTTATGTCAGATTTCAGATTTGTGTTATTATCATTGTGTTGCATCTTGCACTATTTACCACAACTTCCTATATAGATCTTGTATACTTCTAGCCTTATTTTTAGCTTTATTACTCAATATCGTAAAAGCTATGCATCGCAGAGTATTTTAACCTGTTGCATCGTGTTCAGCGTCTAAAAAAACACATTTTAAGCGTTTTTAAGCTCAAAAAATTCGTAAGCTTTTAAACTTGACCCAATAACATTTTGTGCACTATTTTGGGTCTTTAAGATCACTAGAAATGTAAAAAACGTTATATGGATCGATTTTAAAGTTAAAATTTTTTGGAATTTTGTCGAGATTTTGGTCGATTTTTGGCACCCGGAGCGCTCTATTTATAGTAACTCCGGACTTCTTGGTGATAACCGCTTATGTTTGGTACCATTGGAAAAAAAAAATAATTTTCTATCACACACAAAAAAGATCAGTGTTCTGCGATAAATAGTTATCGAGAAAATTTCTGATAAACTAACAAAGAAAAAATGAATACAATTATAAATTAAAATATTGTAAGTTTAGCAAAATAAATTTATATTTTTTTATCAAAGTATATTTTACCCTTAATAAAATAGTTATTTATTCGACGAGTTTGAGTGTAAATCGGACTCTTTATTAGACCGAGTGGATTTTTAAACCACGAGTGTAACGAGTGGTTTACCATCCACGAGGTGGAATAAAGCGTTCGATTTACACTCAAACGAGTGGAATACAACATTTTATTCTTCGAATTAGAGTCAACAAGGCTTAAACTTGCTTTAAATCTGTTAAAAATAATTTGACGTTTTGTATTGAGAAATGCCAAATAGTTGTCAAAACTTCCTTACACGGGAGAAAAACCGTAAATTTTGACAGTGTCGAAGAATAAAATATTTTATCAGTATTTATTTTACGAAGTTATAGTTTTTTAACTTAATAATACGTTTGGTTACATATCCTATTTTTGAACGAAACCTCCAGTGACGTCAATTCGCGCAAATAATGCGCACACGTGATTGGTGCAAAGTTACGAGGCAACCTTCTTACTTTATAAATCTTGACGTACCAGGCCTGGGCAACCTTTCAGTCTCAAGAGTCAATTTAACGGACTATTGTCTCTCATTTTAATCAAATTTTAACAAATACATTTTAATTCGTGGGTTCGACTTTGAATTTTCACTTCCTCTCAAGAAAATGAAGCTTACTTCGAATGTGAAGAATTTACATTCTAATACGGCAAATTCAAATTTCAATTTTTTGAAGGCCGTTTTTGACCAAATGGAGTTAATTGGAAAATCGATAAAAATGTCGATAAGATAGCCCTTTTCGGGCACTACAAGCTCCACCAATCAGATTTTGGGGCAGGACCGGATTGCGGCGATGGTCAAATTATTATTAATCCTTGACCAGAAGGGTCTCAAAAAAGTGACGACCGTATTGCCGCCGTGAAAGGTAGGTAGCAGGATTATCTTATAATTTCTCCCGCTGCGTCTTGGATGGTTGTTCAAACCAACAATTTTCATTTTTTTATAAAATTTAACATTTCGACAAGTTTGTCGCAATAGTGCACCGACCCGAGCAGACACTTCCGCGCGGTCAGCAACGATCAGCGGAATGTCTTAATTGGGTCATTATGCCTGCGACAAACAAACAATCATCGATATAGTTTTATAAAGTAAATTGGTAATTCATCATTAAGGTAGCCAATGTTTTAGATTTACTGTTTTAGTTTAAGTTGGAAATTGTATATAATCAAATTATTTTTATAATAAATGGAGTTTCTATAATAGTACAACAGCGACTGTTATTTGCTCCACAACCCTTAAGCTTCGCCGAACATGGTTGTATGCACTAATCCCGGGAGTAGTCTTAATAAAGTTTAGGTAAAATAAGTTTAATTTTGGTATTAATAAATATTTTGTCTTCATACACCATATGTATGTACAAAGTGATCCACTAATTTTGTAAAGCTTACCATTGGAGTACGCTTTTGATTAACAATAATTTACCAGTCTTGAGGGGTTGTACGTCAAGTATTTGTAGAACAATACCGTATCCGGTTGCAGTGTTTCGAGTTATTAACAAAAACACTTTCAATTCTGTTACCAACAGATTGAGTCTTTCTATGTATGCAAAAATCTTGTACAAAATTTATACAGGGTGATTCGAAGCCAGGTCTTTTGTGACGCTCATTCAAGCATGTTTACAAAATAATGAACATCAAATTGGACATTTGTTGCATAAGTTCTCTAGTTTTTCTTTAGTTTTTTTGAGTTATTTCACTTTTTTTTTACTATTTTACTCATTCATTTCACTGTTTCTTTACTAAAATAAAAATGTGTTGTTACTGCATTGTAGTCATTTATTTATTGATTGGCGTTATTAGATTTTTATGAGGGATGTCTAAAACTCAAATAAGTTTATAATTATTAGTTTTTGAATCAAGTTATAATTGAGTAACGTATTACTGGTTGCATTTAAAGTTCGTCAGGGTCCTAAAGTTATGTGAATCACCCTGTATACAAAAATAATTTCTTAATAAGAACAAAGCATTGTTTAAGTAATGTTGTATGGAACTGTCAACCCCCGTTGAGTTAATCAGATAAGACATTTCGGTGTTGCGGCCGCAGTTCGTTCTTTACTTTTTCAGGTATAATTTTGAGTTCGCCGCACTTCGGTCAAGAATTTCAAGGGCTGATATAACCGTAGCTGCAATATAAAAATGTCGATAAGATAGCTCTTTTCGGGCACTACAAGCTCCACCAATCAGATTTTGATTTTTGTTACTCCTACAGCCGGAGAAAAAAAAACTAATCTCCCATGTTAATTTCCAAGCCTGCCTAGGACACCCAGTAGCAGTGGCGGTTTCTCTTAAGGCCGCTTTGCTGCGCGCCCCCCCTGGACAAGAAACCATAAAGAACGTTTTATTTAGTTTAGAGTGATTTATTTTATTATAAAAGTTTAATTAGAAATTTTGTAATTTGAGTAAAAACGCCCAAAGAAACCCATTTATTTTTTATAAA
>NW_025400985.1:14682383-14686573 GCF_015345945.1 Tribolium madens | reverse complement strand
AAAGTGAGATAGGCGCATTGGAAACACGAGAGTATCGGCGAGGGGGTTCTTTGGATTTAAGGGGAGATAAAAACCAATTAGCTCTGCGTATTTTAAAAGAAGCGCCGAGTAATTAGTGATTTTATTAATTTGGGTTTTTTTGAGTTAAAATGACATTTACGCTTGCACAAAAAGAATAGCGTCTTATTAGTTGGATTTCGTGATTTTTGACCGATTTGACAAAGCACATGCAGTTTTCATTATAGTTTTAATTTATGTTTATTGTGAATTGACAATGAGTGGAAGTGCAAATAGTGTAAGTGTTTTAATAAAAACAGATTTTAACAGACTTCCTCTAGAAGACAAAATTAAAATTAAGGCACTCAGAGGTCACGACGAAAGTGAGGAATCGGGAAATCGCGGAATTTTTAGGGAATTAATCGATTTTACTGCAATATTGCATTATGCAAGACATTGACAATTTTGAAAAAAAAATGTTGGAGAAATTTATATCTATGAAGGACCGAAGAGCAGAATTTAATTTTAAGAAATATCTTTTTTTGTGTTATTAATACATATTTTATTTCAAGTAAGTTTTTTTGTTGTTACATTATTTTTAAATTGACGTCAAAGTTATCTGCAAAAGTTTGATTATGACCGCACCATCTTCTTGAAAGTTATTAATCTGATATTGACATCTCATGGACGTATTAAAAATTAGGGTTTGTTTACAACACACTCATAGTCACTTCCAACTATGACGCCAAATTTTAATAAAAACTCATTATATACCATCATTTTAATTGCGACCCCCCCCTGTCTAAAAGTCACGAGCCGCCACTGCCGAGTAGATGCACTCTTCAAATAAAAATGACCATAAAAGTGCAGATAAACCGGAAAAAAATGGCGCACAAACAAAACCTGCAATAGGTCAAAAGTGCGAATGTCAAAGTCAATTTTCTATGCATTGAAAGCATTGTTTTTGGATGCACTTTAATAAGCAAATAGGATAGTCAAAAAAAATGTAGTCGTTGCCGTCCCCCTGAGACTCCACAACGCTGCTTAAGGCTAAAAGACAGACTTCAGTGAATTTTTTTAAATTCATGGAAAAGAGGCGGATCAAATTCACAGTCCGTCACTGTACAAATTTTGATTAATGCTTAGGTAAATATTATTGCTTTTGAAAGCGTTTTCCCAATTTCGACTGATTAAACTGTTTTATCTGCGAAAAACCGAATTTCAGTGAGTTACATAATAATATAGAATAACACCAAGAAAAATTAATTGGTTAAAGTTACGAACTCTAAAAATATAATAAAACCGTGGAGGAATAAAACAAACTTTTGTTCGATTTGTTGATTTGACCACGTTTGGTTTGCTTTAGCTATGCAACTAACAAAACACTTCATACCAATTTTACTAGAGATATTAGTAAAATTCTTGGGATTTGTTAGATATTGGTATCATTAGTTACCAACACGATGTAGTTAAAATGGTGGTTCGACTCTGCCTTTTTATGAATGAAATTTTGCGAACGTTGTCATGGTGATTGTGATATACCTATGATCTATTTCGTGTGTAATCCGGCAGGTGGCACTAACGCAAAAAGTTAGTTTCTTTTTAATAAATAAAAATAACACCAACGGAACCACTAAACAAACGCTCGAGCAGTCAATTATAACTTGAATTTTCAAAAATCAAATTGAAAATATCAAATTCAAAAACTCATTAGATGCCTGCGTTACCAACGTGGCTGACAATTTACACAATTTAAAAAAATTACACTAGAAATTGTTTAATTAAACAGCTGAATAATATACCATTAATAAAAGTGGCCATTCTGTAAAGACAATTTACTTTTTCTTATTCTAATAACAATTTGAGTCGACGGTGGCACCATCTGACGGAAAACCCTTTAACTAGTACATAGGTGGATTCAAAGTGCTCGTATCGTGGTTGACAGATTTGCCTTAGAGCATAGAGAAAATAAATATAGAGGAATCACGCTTATGGGAGAATTGTAATCAACAATTTTGGTCAAGGAAGTGCTTCCACCTATTATTCAAAAGATAGAAGTAACATAATTTTTAATGTGGTTACAGAAATCTGTAATGCCTTGACTAGGCACTAACTTGCAACCAATTAATGACAAAGATAGCTATACACACCAACAAATGTTTTGTTATCGTGTTTGGTGTTTCTCGCATCTGATTTCAAAACAAACAGTGAGTGCGAATTTCTTTATTCTGTACACAAAGTTTTATCCGGTGTAATGTATTGAATCTTATTAATCATAATGACTTAAAGACTATGATTTAAAATTATCACTACCTAAATAAAGTTATTTTAAAGCCAATATTTTTTTTAATTAATTGCTAAAATTGCGTTCTGAGTTTACAACCAAAGATATTCCGACCATAACCGAAAAGAACCTTTCAGGCTGGTTCTAGAAAAGGGAGTGTTTTAATGTAGGTATTAGAAATAGTAGATTATGACAAAAAATTGCAAATCTTGAAAAGACGGAAGGAATTGTGCTATTTCTAATTTTTATGCTCATGTTAAGTAGCAGAGTATCATGTCCACGAAATAAAATATTTATCTTCAAACCTTCAAAACTGTGTGGATTTCGTGTACTTTAGCACAAAAACAGATTATTATTCGCATGTTTTCAGTTTGATGTTAAGTCTGCCACATAAAGATTTGTGACAAAATATGTAAATAAATATCACAAACTGCCATTTATAATTTTGTGTCTTTTTATTTACTCGATTTGTGTCACTATATTAAAATGGCATCGATTAATTTTTGATTATTATTATTACATCATAATTTTGATGAATTTACAGTTCACATTATTTTTTTATTTATATTTTACATAGATACTTAGTAGAACATGAAAATTTCTGTTTTTTTTTCTGTTTCCATTTTTATCGATTTAAAAAATATTCCCATCTTATGGAAATCTAATGACCACTCAAATAGAGATTTTTTTATATCAATCGATAGCTTTTGAAATATGGAGTAATTCGTATCATTGTGCCACCTTTGTAGCTTTTTATGTAAAGGGGGAATTAAAAATTCAAAAATCAAAAACGGCAAATGCAAAATGCATTGATAAAAGTGCAAAGCCATCAAAGAAATCAAGTGGTACAGAAGTTTGGGAGTCCATAAATCATCAAATCTAGTTGTAACCGCAATGCGGGTGGTTTTAACAATAATAAGCGGCCGGAGCAAAATCTCTTATGGGAGTTCCAATGTAAATGTCTACCTCTGTATTTCAAAAACTACTAAAGATATTTTTATGAATTTGGTAGTATGTGAAAGAGAATATTTTTTTCTACATTTTGAGTGTTTTAAAATTGCGATAGGTTATCTACAAATTGTAATAAAGGTAGAGAAAATTTAAATAAAAGTGCGCATATTAAAAAAATACATTTTAAGACGTTTTTCCAAACTTTTAAAACAGTCAAAATGTAGATTGTTGTATATTAAGGTGAGAATTTCAAGTCCGGTAAAAAAATATTTATAAATAACGCCTCTACAGAGGTAGAATGATTTGGAATCGAAAATCGAGTGAGCACAAAATTATTTACAATCCCCACATAAAATGTAACCGCAAACAATTAGACCCAAATTTACAACCACACCCGCCGCCAAGCTGATGACACATATGTCAAGAACACGATCGTAAAATAGACAGGTCGGGAAACTCCATTCATAAATACGTTTGAAATTGAATTATTTTTTCTGAATCGCGGGTGGTTATGAAGGGCAACTATACCCGTGGCGCCTTCACGTGGTGATTTTATTAATTCACTGTTTGACAGCATTTTGGCAGCTAACCACAAATTTAAAAAGCGAATTTTTCTCTATTTCCAATATTTCTAAATATTTTTGCCGCTTGTGCACAGTTTTTCAGTGTTTTAAGATGGTTTTCTTTGATTTATACTTCTGTTTTCTTGGTTAATATCTTGTTTTCTTTCGTTCTGTTTAATTTGATTTTTTATCTAAATTAAATATAAAAAAAAAATTGGTTTTATGTTTGTCGTTCAATGTTTTTGGCAATCAAAAAGGTAAATATATTTGGTTTTTATATCTTGTTTACACAAAAACACTTCTGCAGATGGCCAGAATTTGTGCTGTTTTCCATTGCACGACTAAATGAAGTAGTAAACAATTGGTTTTTTATTGGGTGAAAGAAAAATTGGACC
>NW_025400985.1:14680683-14681788 GCF_015345945.1 Tribolium madens | reverse complement strand
TATTATAAAATTTGGGCATTGACCATTTTCCACGTGGCCAAGGAGGCTGATCATTAGGGATAGTGTTGCTATCAACTAATGATATGTGTCCAGTAATTGCACGTGCAGGCACGACATTTATACTTTGACAGTGAAACATACACTTAATTGATAATTGTCAGAATAATGGCAAATGTTACGGAAACCATAGAAATGGATTTCAAGTAAAGTTCACCCTTCCAGAAATAGTTCCGGGAATCTGTTGCAATAATATTATTATTATTATTATTATTATTACTTAATAAATGCTATGGATTGACTTGATAGCAAAAAAAAAATGATGCAGATTTGTTTAACATGTAAAGGATGTTTCCTATCATCAAGTGTAAAACCAAACCAAAAACCTCCTCGAGGACTAAATAAATGAAACGGCACTTAGCTGCCACTTTTATTAAACATATTGTACTTTATATGTGGCGCTTATTAAGTTGTTTTTTGCACATTTTTTAACAATTTTGACAAGCCCACAGTAACCTAACAAATTATGACAAGCGCTAATTTAATATTTGACATTATTTACGCACGGAGACGTCATTTTTCGTTCATAAATACGCAGTAATTAATGTAGTATCCGATAAAGGCACCACGGGTATAGTTGCCCTCAAAACCTACTGAGATCCAGATTTTTTAATTCAATTTTGAAACACGAGTTTCCAGACCTGTCTATTTTACGATCGTGGTCAAGAATTTGTAAAAAAAGATTTTAGAGATTTTTAAAATTGTTTTACGATTTAATATTTACTTTTCGCGTAAATGAAAATTATAATTTCATTACAA
Organism: Tribolium madens; assembly: GCF_015345945.1. NCBI lineage: Eukaryota > Metazoa > Arthropoda > Insecta > Coleoptera > Tenebrionidae > Tribolium > Tribolium madens. The sequence continues at coordinate 14,680,972 of NW_025400985.1, read as the reverse complement.
TTGGGTCGTTGTACATATTTTTTTTATTACATATTCTGAATCTTTATTAAAAAACAATTGATCCATGTTTTTGTTTTTTTTGAAATCTTAATTTTAGTACAAACAAAATAGATCAAAAACTCGTAAAATTAAATAAATTCAAAACACGCGCGTTAGAGAAGAAACTAAGTGCTGAAAAGGTGTGTCGTGCTGACACAATACGGCGCCTCCACCATATGTCACAGGGTGGGATTGAAAGTCATGGGTGTGTTTATACAAAAAGGTTTATTAAAATGACTAGATAGTTCAC
>NW_025400985.1:14652991-14677960 GCF_015345945.1 Tribolium madens | reverse complement strand
CGAGAAGCTGACTCGGCGATGTTGATGGCGTTTCCGCGTTACAATTACAACATGACACAATAGCCGAGACCTCTTTTCGAAACATAGTTTTTGTTACGGAATATTAAGTAATGATAAACTAACCCAAATTCCGCGGTATGTGACAGGTGGAAGAAAAAATTGTTAAACGCTGCGGATTATTTATTGACAGAAAAGTTTTTTTTGGGAGCATTACCAGGCGGTATCATTAGAAACGAAGAAATAATTGTAGAAATAAAACGTCCGTATACAGCTTTGAAACAAAAATATACACACGAGGAAGTCATAAAAAGAAACTAATAGCGTTTTGGAAAATTAAATACGAAAGTGTTTTCGGAATTAATAAAAATCATGACTGGTTTTATCAAATCCAGAACAAGCTGCACGTAACCAACAAGCAAAAATGTTTTGTTATGTGTGTGGACTGGAGCAAACCTATTGAAAACAGAAATAATTCAAAAGGACGATGAATTCTGATGGTAGGAAAAAATGGAGTCGAAGTTGGAGAAATTTTAAATGAAGGCACTACTTCTGGAAATAATTGATCCAAGAGCGTTCAGAAGTATGCCACTAAAGGAGATTCAATTAAATTAATTAATAAGAATTTTTACAAAATAAATAGTTATTTATTATAGAAAACGATAAAATTGAATTTTATCTTTGACAGTAATTAATATTCTCAAAAAGATAATGAAAATTTTATTGTCGTGTACAATATAAAATTTTATTCAATCCTCACTAATTTTGTAGTCAATTTGGTCGATATTTATAAATGTAAAAGTAAAATTCAACAATCAAATCTAATGTGAAAGATCGTTAGCAACTAACAACCGCAGATATACAATTAATGTATTTTTTATCATTCAGACGATAAAATTTCATTTTAACATAGAGAAAAATTATTTCCTTTGATTTTTATTTATTTGTTATTATTTATAACCAAGGTGAAATAACTTCCTTATAAGTAAACTAAATTGACAATTATCTAGATAATATTAAAAGAATCTTACATTAAAAAGAATTTATACCTGAAAGCACCACAACAAAACCGTCTCCGTAAAATTTCAAAATCATACAGATAACTAGCGTGCGACAATTTGGGTGTTGTAAATTATGTTTTTCCACTAATTTCCACTATGACTGCTACCGATGACAGCTGAACCAGTGTTGTAAAATTCTGAAGGCCAAGTTTGCTCCGGACGGGCCATAGGAAGTGCAATAAGGTTTGGGACCTTTCAGATAATATTGAAAAAAAGAAGACATTTCCTTATTTGAAAATTAAATAATCAAAAGGAATTAAAGAAATAACTGGATACAACTTCTTACACAAAATAATAAAATCAACATAAAATTAATTCTCACGTATCTAATCCTTTATTGCCTGCGTCAAGTGCAGAATGTAACTTCTTTGAAGGATATTTCTTGATGTCTACATAGTGAATCCCAAAAACCACATTACACTTACTATTTAGAAATTAACTCACATTTGCACCGGTTTAATTTTTAATTAAGTTTGGAATAATTTGGGCCTCTGATTGTGGATAAAATGTTATATTGCAGTCGTGTGTTAGTCGCGTTTTATCCACTTAAGAAAATTAACCGCTCGAACTGACGTTCTCGCGGTTAAACATTCTTGCGTAGATAAGACTCTACCTAACACACTATTACAATAAATAACTATTATTTCGTCGATTCACACTAAGTAATTATGTACCTATAAGTTTTATACGCAGATCTCTTTTTAAATTACCAATACCTCACCTCACTAAGAAAAAAAAAGGATTGCTCTGTAAAACTTCTTTAATAAGAGCAAAAATTAAAATGGATAAAATTTAAAGAAAACATTTTATTCAAATTCTAACAATTTTTACATTAATTTTGCTATATTGACTTTGTACGCATTTGTGGTTAATTCTTGTAGTAACAAACAGAAATTTAACTTTTTTGATGAGATTATTATCTTAATTGCAGTGATTTATTAATGACTTAAAAGTAATGAGTAAATAAATAAAAAACGATGGTTAATATAATAAATAATAAAGCTGAAATTTGTTGATAAGTTTTAATTTAATTATGCATATCGTAAGCTGNATGAGTAAATAAATAAAAAACGATGGTTAATATAATAAATAATAAAGCTGAAATTTGTTGATAAGTTTTAATTTAATTATGCATATCGTAAGCTGCAAAAAAAGACTAGGTAGAAAACCTCCGTGGCAAATTTTTATATGGAGTGCTAAAAGTTGAAATGACGGCCCAATATACAATACAATAAAAATATGTATAAAAACTACTTGTCACTTAATGTAGTATTTTTTTTAAAGGAGTTTGTTTCCTCTGTTGAGATTGTGACGTCAGTTGAAATCGTGATGGTTTAATAACCGAAAAAAAATCTAAAATAGTATATTAAAGTACAAGTTGCAGAAGGTTTCAAGCATAAATTGGAAATTCAGAAACGAGCCGCGTAGCGGCGAGTTAAGGAACAAATGAGTGCTTGAAGAACCTTCTGCAACAAGTGCTTTATACAATTTTTTTCTATTTTGCCGCTTTATATCATTTTATAAAATAAAAAACGAAAATTTAATTTATTTTCTAGAGAATTTTGCGACGGTTGGCGACATTTAGGTATGTGGAATAATTTTAGGCGGCTGTACAAAATAAAAATAATTCATATTTTCACATTTCAAAATGAATTGTGAGGAAAATCAGTCACTAAAATTAAATTACCGCGAACGACTTATTCCAGCACTCAAATAACGTCATTTGGGTGCTGGAATAGACTTATTCTAACACCGAAATAGAAAAAAGTTTTTAGATGAACGCCTTCAGAGGCTGCTTGTAATTTTAATTTTTGTTTTTCTATTCGTTTCTGTGCACCAAATTTATACTTATATTTCGATTTTTCCGTTTATTTATGCCCACTAATAATACCTAATAAAAAAAAATAAAAACTTAAAATTAAATTTATTTAAGTAAAAACGATATTTTATATCGGTTGATTAAAAAATGTGTGGCATAATTTTAATTACGAACACCCCTCTACAATTGAGAATAGATAGTACAGTATTTATTGACCCAACTCAAAAAATAGAAAAATTACAACTTTCCAAAAGTCGTTATGAAAAAATGATTTTCTGGAAATATATTTTTGTTACCGTTTATCCGATTATTATTAAATTTTGCATAGACAAAGAGACACTCTTTGATTTGGTGTCAACGGAAGTCTTGTAGAAGCTATACATTTCCGGGAGCAATGGGTCATTCCAGTGTTGGGATCATAACTTTTTTTCGGATTATTAATTTCTGTTTTTGATACAGTCCAAACACTTTTTTTAATAAAAAGGGTAGTTTCATATCGCCAAAATGTACCGTTCTCGAGTTATTTAAGTTTAAAGTAAATTCTACACCGCCCTACAAAATCAGAATTTTTAAATTTTGAGCGTACCTTGGAAAGAATCCACTACGAATGACATCGCTGTCAATGCTGTCATATTTAAGTAAATTTCATTAAATCCAAAGGAACATTTGTTTATTTCTTGATGATTATAAAAGCTGAAATTTTTCTAGTGCTTGATGAATTGGATTACTGTGTTATCTATGCTCATTTGTAGAGGAGTATTCGTGATTAAAATTATGACACAAATTTTGGAATCACTTGTATAAATCTGCGCGGAATTTTTCTTACATGCGTGTAATAAGACCTTGATTGAGCTAAAATAATTGAAATTATAGAAATTATAGTTTTATTTGGTATGATGCTAATTTTTTAATTCCTTCAAACTAAACACACTTATATAGCTTCTGCGAAAATCGCGGTTCAGCACTTCGTGGATTACCTCTATGCATTGTGGAAAGTTTATTTACAAATTCAAAATAATTGATATTATTTCAATGAGTTCTTGACATAATAAGCCTACCATAATTGGGGGCCCGTAAGTCCGCCCCTGCTCCGTGGTATCTGAATACTCGGATTAATACTAATATGAAAAACTGGACGGGTTTTTTGTTGAGGTTTCATTACGACGGTGTTTATATAAACAAACAACTGCATCGGTTTGTAAAATGATGTCATTCAAGGACGAATTGGAGCTTCTCATTATGAAACAATCGACACCAGAGGGCTCATATTTTAAGTAAATATTTTTAGTTATAACACTGAACGCTAGAGGGATTTGGTGGCGGACTCTGGTGGAGAGTTGATTCGTTTCGTTACAAAAATTAACATTGCGTGATTCATTTTATAATATTTCATCTATGCTTAGAGTCGAACCACCATCTTTACTACATCGTGGTTACCAAATGGCAGCCTCCATGCCTCCACCTGCATTTTCAGTGGGTGCATAAGCCTTTCATTTTATTTAACGAATTCCGTGATGTTAAATAACAGTCTTGAAATTGACAAAATTTCTTACAAGCCCCAACCGATCAGCTACCTTAACTTTAAAAAAATCCTCTCTTCAGCAAAGTAAATAATTATTTTTACTTTTTAAAAGAAGGTCGACAACTTACAAAATTACCCAAGAGAATCTACTTTGACAAAAAAAAAGGTCTTTCAAATTAAATAAAACTGTAAAATATTGTAGAATTCTGAACATATTTGCTAAGTTTTGGGACATTCCAAGTAGATGTCGCACACGCCGGCAATGGCCGGCAACCGTCAACGAGCAAATTGTTAGTGAAACATCATTTGTTAGAAATTCGTGTCATGGATTAGAAATAATACGAAAACATTAATGTAAGTGTTAAAATTGGCGAATTTTGGACCTCGACTAAAACATTTTTCGGACAATCATGTTGTTAATTTCCCTTTTTCCCCACTTGAACCAAAACCATGCTGTTTTTCAACATGTGATAGTGTGTTCTTCTAGTTTGCAGATCAATTATTCGACAACAATGTCTGGACCAGACGTTGCGGCTCTTGCTGCCGACTTAGCAAGAGCCGTGGAACTAACAATGAGCACCGGAGCCTCGCAAACCGACAGACTAAAAGCATACAATGCTTGCGAAAGCTTTAAAGAAACTTCACCTCTGTGTGCTGAAGCTGGTCTTTATCTGGCTGCAGGCACACAACATTCCTTGATTTCGAGGCATTTCGGCTTGCAGTTGATGGAACACACGGTGAAATATCGGTGGACACAGATTTCCCAGCAGGAAAAAATCTTCATCAAGGTGAGATTGCTTCATATTGCATCAGCTGTTGTTTTAATCTCATTCTTAGGAAAATGCAATGAAGTTGCTTGCTGCTGGCGGTATTAGTGACGAACCCCATATGAAGGATGCTTTAAGCAGAGTAATTGTGGAAATGGTGAAGAGAGAATGGCCACAGCAATGGCCAGGATTGCTGTCAGAGCTGTCTGAAGCTTGCTCCTGTGGGGAGATTCAAACTGAATTGGTTTTGCTAGTGTTTTTGCGATTAGTTGAAGATGTTGCCTTATTGCAGGTAGGGTGAAATTTGGATTATTTTTTTACATAATACATACTCTCAATTCCTCTGTTTTTTATCTTTTGTACATATTTTAGACAATGCTCTTGATAATTATTAGATTTCTTGTAAAATACTGAAACTGCAGAATGCGTAAAAGCGAGCGGAGCGAGTGATTTTATGACTAGGGAACCATCAAAATCAACCGTCAAACGCTTTATTACTCGTATTATAGACATAAAAATAGTTTGTTAATGTCTGACCTTCGCCAAATTTTCATAATTTTTTTTCTGCACAATTTGTACTGCTTGGTTTCATTCAACATTTAATTAAAAATACCTGTGAATAAAAAATTGTGTGAATATTGTAAATTGTATTTGTTAATGGATGTGGGGTGTTAAATAATACGAGTACAGTTGCGGAATTAAAATTTTGGACAGTACTGTCATTTTCATAATGTAAACTCTAAAACAACCTTTATAATAATAAGTTCATTTTTTACTCTTGTCATATTTATGTCATTTTGACTTATTTACTTTCAAAAATAGTGATTTGTGGCATAATAACGTGTAAGCAGCAGATCAAAGCAATGATTTAATTACACTTAGTTCACTTAATAAACTTCCTATTACAACCAAATTGTTAATTAACAATTTTAACAACAAAAAAAAGTTTAATTGTCAAATGCCAGTCACGATGACAGTAAAGAGTAGTTTACAGTGAAATTTTTAAAGTGCCAGAAAAATACAGCCCGAAACTTTAATTTTGCAACTGTACCTAACTACAGAAAGTACACTTTTGGTTTCCGCGTTACTATGTGCTAAACCCATACGGGTAGGCAGCAGATCAAAGCGATGATTTAATTACACTTAGTTCAATTAATAAATTTCCTAAGACAGACAAATTGTTTAATTAACAAATTTAACAACAAATAAAAATAAGTTTAATTGTCAAATGTCGGTCGTGATGAGAGTAAAAGGTAGTTTACAGTGAACTTTTTAAAGTGACAGAAAAATACTGCCCGAAATTTTAATTCCGCAACTGTACATATTCGGTTCATTTAAATGAATTTAGTTGGTTTCAAATTTGATGTGTTTACTGTATTAATAATTTACAAGTTATAAATTCCTACGTTTGCTTAATAGAAGAACTTTTTGATCTCGCTGTATTAAAAATCGCAAAAGTGTGTACAATTACGGAATGAAAATTTCTGTCACTTCAAAAAGTTCACTGTAAACTACCTTAAACTGTGATTATGACATTCATGACTGACATTTGACAATTAAAGTTTTGTGTCAGTAACGCTATTTTTTAAGTCAAAATGACATAAACATAACAAGAGTAAAAAATGAGGTTATTAATGTAAAGGWTGTTTTAGAGTTTACATTGTGCAAATGACAATACTGCCCGAAATTTTAATTCCGCAGCTGTACATTTGAGGAGGAGACTTGTAAAAAGCATTTTATCCAGATTTGTTTACAGGAGAGAACTAAAAATTGTCCTTTTAAGAAATAATTTTAATTTTTTATATCAGTGACAATAAATGTGAAAAAATATGAATAAATTGGACACTAATTTTACGGCTGGAATACTTAGGCATTTTACAAAAAAACTTTAAGAACCTTTATCCCAAATTATAAAAACATGAACAAACTGCATTTTGAAAGTCTGCTTCTCATTTGTTATAGTGCGGCAGAACTCCTCTCCAGAAAAAAATGCCAAGATACCAGGAACATAGAAAAAATGTTAAAAAAATTATATCTATAAAAATTTCGACGTTATAAGAGTTCAAATTTTGCACTTTGACTCTATTTATTTCTGTTGCAAAAATAATTTTCCAAGTTTTTTTTTTGCTACAGGTTATTAAAAGAGGAAACAAGAAAGGTGTATCTTAATAGTAACTCTGTTTAATGTTATTTGTTGCTTTTATTGGCAAAATTTTTGTACCTTAGAAATAGACATAAAAAATGTAAAATGTCAAAAAATAATATAATAATTTAAATCATAATTTGACAGATCGAATTTTTTAAACATTTTTTTCATGATCTTGACCTTATCTTACTTAAAATTTTTCTCTGTGGCGAGAGTCCTGAAACATTCTGTATTTTATCGCGACTAGTATATTCGCTTGAATTTGGTGTTGCTAGGATACAAAAGTAAATATGTATCTGCTGTTTTATTGGTTAATATGTTAAAGAGAATTTATTAGGGCATTCAAAAGCAAATACCTAATTTATTCACGGTATTATGCTATCAAGAATTATCACAAGATTTTATACAAAAAGTAGAAAAGGATCTAGACGAACTTATTTTGAACGAAGACTAACAACAAATATTTTTAAGTTTTAATATTTTAGGTAGACTTGGTCATTTAGAGAAAATAAATGTTAAATTTTTTTGACCGATAGGATTTTTTAAACATATTTTCCATGTTTCTGGTATCTTATCTTACTTGAAATTTTTCTCTGGGGCGCGAGTTCTGACAGCCTGTATATTAATTTGATCTTTTTTGCAATTTGGAGAGTTTGCAGGTCAATGCGTGTATTATTATGTCAAAAATTGGCTTTACTCATCACAATAATTTTGAGGAGTGATTAATTATTAATTAATTATTTGATGATCAATTTTAAACTAATAAAAAAAAAACTAAATTTTGTATTAAAAAATACCTGCAATTGTAAACTATTTTCTTATGTTTTATAGAATATCGTATACAATAATGTTATAGGAATAAATGAGCAACTAATAGGATGTGGTATTAGTAGATTTTAAAATTTAACATAAATAGTTTATATTTACATCCGCTGTTATTATGTATTTCACATTTGTCAAAGATAACTTAAGATTTGGGCAACATATTATGTTTTTTTTTATTTAAGTAGATACAAAAGGAACGCCACTTGAGTGATTTTTTTATTTTTTTACAGACATTGGAATCAAATCAGCGAAGAAAAGATATTTATCACGCTCTCACCGCCAATATGGCTGTCATCTTCGATTTCTTTCTTCGTCTAATCGAACTACATGTAAACCAATTTCGTACATGCGGCGAAACAAATAACATATCCAAATCTACCGCTCACGGTAGAGTAGTACAAGTTGTTTTGCTGACTTTGACGGGTTTTGTTGAATGGGTTTCTATGTCGCACATCATGGCCCAGAATGGGAGATTATTACACATTTTATGTTTGTTACTGAACGATTTAGCGTTTCAGTATCCGGCAGCCGAATGCTTATCGCAGGTTAGTATTCCTACCAATAGCACTGAGCAGGTTTCTGTGGGTTCCACGGGCCCGTGCCTCAAAGGGGCCCCGCACGGTCCATTTCCGTTGTCTAATTGCAAATTACAAATTTAAGAAAAACCAAAATATTTTTTTTTTATTTTAGCTGTTAAAATTAGGTTCTGATGACTAAAAAAATGTGTAAAATTATGTGTGCTTGAGCTCTACATTTAATGATGAAGCCTTTTATTAAAAAATTGACTTTCCTCAAACGTAACGTTAAATTTTGGGTGTTCGTTAACAATTTTTTAAATTATGAATCCATCAAAAGAAAGATCGATCTTTTCTCTTTTAAATGACACAATACGATTTCGTAATAGTTAAAAATTGCAGAGTTACATTTGTGAAGAGGAAGGTTCAAATTCAAAAATTTTCTAAAAAGTTCAAAAACATATGGACTTTGGTATAGGGAAGATCGATGATAATTCTCATAGCAAATCCAAAAACACAATAAAAAACAGCTTTCTATTAAATTAATCCACTTCCGATTAACCGGAAATAATTTTTTTTAGACAAATATCATTATTAGAACTTCCAATACTTCTAATGTGGGATCTTTTTTATTAATATGTCTTTTTATATTATTTTAAAAGTTATTATTCTTGCATATTTTTTTAATAATATAAGAATAATAATTATTATTTTTAACACTGCCATGGTGGGTGTGTGGGCCCGTTAAGAGCTCAGTACGCCACTGATTCCTACACAGGGTTTTTCAGCAATCTCATGCGTTGTCTACCTTACCTATACCATTTGATCTGACCTGATTTTATCAAAAATAAAATTTAATCTAAGTCTTCAAAATTAATGCCAAATCACGGCCATTATCACTTTCTCTTAAATTTATAATTGAATCTTCTAAGACATTTTACTCTCTTTTATAAAACAGTTAGCACAATCGTTAAAATTTATAAAAAAAAAATCAGTTTAAATCTGACCATCTTGCAAACATGTTTCATTGGTTCTAAGACAACCGAATGGGCGGTACATATAAAAAATTATCGAGGCTTCAGTATACCCTACATTAGCAACTTATTTTCAAAGCCACAGGCCAGGTCCTATGATGTACAATTTATTTACATTGTTAAACGTTGAGTATTTACAAAATCGAATGAAATGTTTTTAATTACATTTAATTATTGTTCTACGTTCAAAATATTCTAATAATTGTGCTATCTAGTGTATAATGAAGGAAGTGTTTGCTGGATCACTACCTTATACATGAAATAATTTGAACCGTATTTGACTGCTTTTTTTTTCAGATTGTAAATAGAAAAGGTAAAGTTGACGAACGAAAACCGCTGTTGATCCTCTTTAACGACGAGCCTATACAGTGTTTAGTTTCGGCGGCAAAAAATCCCGGTGCCATTCTAGACGAACAACATTATTTATTTAAGAAGAAACTTGTACAGGTATTGTCACTGACAAATGGGTTTAGTTGACTTAGTTTAAATCGATTGTTTTAGGTTTTAGGGGGATTGACAACTCAACTTTGTATGTTATGGGGTAAAGATGCCATATCGCGTCCTAATAACTTTTCGGCCTTTTTGGAAGCAATTTTAGCGTTTAGTAGTCATCAGAGTTTAACTTTGGCTCATATGGCGAACCCTTTATGGAACAGCATGCTTAAACACGAACATATTTCTCGCGATCCTGTTTTTCTTTCCTACATTCCTCAGTGGGTTCAGTGTACCGCTCCGAAAATCGTCAAATTTAATTATCCGTCGTCGAAAGTGCAAAGCACGGACGCTGGGGGCGCTGCAGCCGCTTACGCTAAAGTAGATTTTGACAGCGAGGAAGAATTCTCGACTTATTTCTACCGATGTCGTAGTGATTTTCTGGATTCCTTCCGTCAGGCGACAGTTGTTGCTCCTCTTGTCACTTTCAATTACGTCGAACAATGGCTAATGAAATGCTTGCAAGTTCCTAATCTGACTTCCGGTTTAGTTCTGTCAGATCCACTGTTCCAAGAATGGGAAGCTCTGTCTACTTTCTTGGAGAGTATCCTAAGTCGGGTACTTCAAGCCCAAGAACGACCTTCCATAGCTTCCGGTTTGAGGTTATTACAGTTGTGTTTGGCTTATCAACCTGTGGATCCTCTAATACTCTCTACTTTATTAACTTGCATTTCCGCTCTTTTCGTCTTTTTGAGCATGTCAACGGGTCAGATGGCACCTACGGCGAATTCGGTGGCGGCGTCGGGAGCTGCACTTTTGCCACAAGTTTTGGATAAAATTTTTTCGACTTTGGTATACGCACCGGACGAACAGAGCAAAGATACGAGATCAAGAGCTGTCAAGAACGTGAGAAGACATGCAGCGTCACTCATGGTCAAAATAGGAAACAAATATCCGCTATTGTTGTTGCCAGTTTTCGATCAGATTAGAGCAACAGTGGAGAATTTGTCAAGGTCGGATAGTGTGGCTGGATTGAGTACGTTGGAGAAGGTTACATTGCAGGAGGCACTGCTTTTGATATCTAATCATTTTTGTGACTACGATCGTCAGAGTAATTTCGTGAGGGAAGTGCTAACAGAGGTAAGTGGATTGCTGGTTTTTTTGCTTTGAGTTTTCAATCTAATTTTTTTTCAGGCGAACACTCAATGGCGTCTCATTGTTGCCTCTGGCGCTTTTGAAAGCGCCTCTAAATTCATCTCGTTTGTCGGTCTCGACAAGCCCCCTGTCGCCCCGCACGCCGACAACCCTCACGGCCATAATCGCAGCAGCATCGTCTTTTGTATCAATCTTCTCTTAGGTGCCATCAAACGTTGCTCATGGCCAGAAGATCCCGAACGGGCCACTCGCGGCGGATTCGTCGTGGCTCTTACCGAATCCGGGAATCCCGTTTGCAGAAATCCGGCAGCTCCTCACGTCGTACCCCTTCTACCGGATATTCTTTCGCTTATCCGAGTTTTCAACGAACTGTTTACGTGCGAAACTCAGAATTTGATTCACGAGAGCTACAAAGGATGTCTGGGTATGCTTGAAACGGAAAAATCGAATCTTTTGGGTTTGATAGGGCATTCGGTGGGCGATTTGGGCGAATTACAAGCGGTACAGAGTCCGATGGAGAGGATGCAGAGGTTTCTGTTTGGACTACATGAGAGCTGTTATCATATGATTGGATCGATGGGACCTTCGTTGGGCAGGGACTTATATACCTTGCCTGATATAGGATTAGCAATAATTAACAGCGTTTTGGCATGTTTACAGGTATGTTTTATAATGATTGTCTCGACTTGGTTTCTTTCATTCTCAGCTTTGCCAGATTTTAAAATTAAGTTGGTAACATTGAATAAGAGTTGTGACAAAAGAAGTGTGTCAATACTGTATTAATGATATGAGGTTGTAGTTAGTGGACAATAAAATTGTGAGGTTCGTATTTTAGTTATTGTTTTCAAATTAAGATTTCGAATTTGCGCTCTACTTGACGTCAAAAATAACATAATAATAAATAATAATTAAAGTCTGTTTTTTTAATGGAAATGCCAAACAGTTTTAACGTTGTCATCACTAGTAAATTTATTCGTGGCAATTTTAATAAAGGAAATTGGCAATTCCGGTTTTTTGAATTAATTTCAAAACAATGTCAGTAAACGTCAACACAAAAAATCGTCTAAGAAAATTTAGAGACGAAACCAAAAAAGAAACAAATTCAGTACCGCTAACAGTTTTTAGAAATTTGGAAACAAATAGTTCGCAAGCAGGAAGTTAGAAAAAGGGCCCGTTAAAATGTAGACGCAATTTGTAATGCAGGTTTGCTAAACATTCTCAATTTTTAGCAAAAAAATMACAAAAATACAAAATAAACATGAATGAGAAAGATCCTCGGAAAGAACGCAATTAAATTAGTGTCTTGTGCATCGTTTTTGAGGAACGAGTTTAAAAAGTAACAATTTTGAAACTAAAACCGAAGAAGAATTTATAAAATGTATCAACTTTGAGCTCATTTTAATAAATTACACAAAATTTATTGCCAATCATCATAATACCTACTTGTATCTTTTGCTAAATAACTTTTTTCCGTATAAACATCCTTTTTCTTCAAAGTTTTTGTAGCAAGAACCTCATTTTTGTCCACAACATTGCACTTACTTGCGGTGTGTTTCTGTCAAAATTATTAGCATTGAATTGTGTCTTTTGACCTTAGGTAATGATGTCTGTCCTTATAGCGCTTTCAAAGAGCAAACAGGTACACAAGATTCATAAAACTCAAAATTTTGACAACATCTTAATTTGAACACATAACCATAATTTTTTAACAACATTTCTAGGGACAAAAACAAAGAGCAAACAAAATTTGTGGCTATGGAGACAAGCTGCTACCAATTTTTTCACCAAAATTTTGACTTGGTAATTTCCATTAAAAAAAAAACAGACTTTACAGTCAGTCTACATTATCCAATATTGCCAACTTAATGTGAAAATCACTATGACGCTTCCTATTTTTTTACAAATTGTATTTATTTTTCAGTATATCCCGGATTATAGAATGCGACCCATCATTCGAGTATTTTTGAAGCCTTTTATATATTCATGTCCTACGCCATTTTATGAAGCTGTGCTTTTGCCCATCGTTGCTCATATAGCGCCTCTAAGTAAAATTAAATGTTTGTTTAATATATCAGACTTATTGGTAATGTTTCAGTGTTGTCACGTTTGCACGCAAAATGGCTGCAAGTGAACGAATTTCGCAATCGGGAAGGGCAAGAAGACAACGCTGATACTCAAGAAGTTCTTGAAGATATTTTAACACGAGCTCTAACTCGTGAATATTTGGATGTACTGAAGGTGGCGCTAGTGGGTGGTGGACTCACCCCCGAAACAAATACCGAAAACATGGAAACTGAAGATCTGAGTATGGATTCGCCCACACCGCCTCCTCCCACACGGTCGAATTTAACAACAGAGGTTATATCTGATTTAGGTTGGCAACTTTTTATAAAAAGTACGACAAATTTTCTAATTCCATGTTGTAGGTTTGGTTCTTTTGCGTAGTGAGAAAACTTGTCAGTCGATAGTGTTGGCAGTACTGGGGGCGTTGTCGTGGATTGATAGTAATGCTTCTTTGAAAGCAACTTTTCTGACTGGACCTATAGTTAGACAATTGGTTTCTGACAGTTCTTTAAACGGAGAGATGGCAGCACATATTATGGCGTCCGTTTTGAATGCTCTTACTTTACATGGACAACATGAAGCCAATCAGGGGTCTTTGCTGACTTTAGGTGCGCAAATGTACGAAATGTTAAGGCCTACTTTTCTCGAAGTACTCGGAGTGATGCAGCAGATTCCGGGCGTAAATCCAGTTGATTTACAAAAGTTGGATGAAAGAATTTCGGGTAGTACAAGTAAAGGAAATAAAGTCGAGAAGGTTAAGAAAGATTTGTTTAAGAAAATTACCGGAAATGTAAGTCGTATTTTGGTACATATTTGTGATTTATATCTTGTTTTTAGTTGATTGGAAGAAGTATGGGTCAGCTTTTTAAAAAGGAAGTTAAGATTCATGATCTACCCAGTTTAGCATTTGCGAAAAAACCACAACCAAAAGAAGTTACACCTGATTTGCAAAATGTGTTTAGTTAATATTGTCTTAAATATTATCTAATGTTTGTTATTTATTTAATTTATTGTACAACATTCCTTGTTGTTCAATTCTCAAGACCGACTGCATCTTTATCATGATCAATCAATGCATTCTTTTGTATATATTGTTGTGATTTAATTTTATTTACAATCTTATCTTGGTCTCTAATAAATAGTAATTTTTCAAACGATTTTTAATGTATTTTTTTGACCACTAAATCTTATTTTTGTGGCTTTTGTAAAATTGAAAACGACAATAATCAAAAAAATATGTATACAGGGTGTATCAAAACTTGCGCCCCAAAGAAAAATTTCAAATAAGATAAGATATCAGGAACATGGAAAAAATGTTTAAAAAATTCTATCTGTCAAAAAATTTTGATATTTATTTTTTTATGTATTTTTAATGATACAGATGATCCTGTATATGTTTTTTTTACAATTATTTAATAAAGGTACAAAAATTTTGCCAATAAAAGCCACATATAACATTGAACAGAGTTACAATTTAGGATACAGCTTACTTGTTTCCTCTTCTACTATAATAGCGTGTAGCAAAAAAACTTGGAAAATTATTTCTCCAACAGAAATAAATAGAGTCAAAGTGCAAACTTTAAACTCTCATAATTTTTATAGATAAAATTTTTTTAACATTTTTTCCATGTTCCTGGTATCTTACTTTGTATGGCATTTTTCTCTGGGGCGCGAGTTCTTGCGCATTCTGTATAATTTGTACCACCAAATCACTAGACTTGCCTGAAAATCACTAGATATGGCCTGTTGACAGATGACAAGTTAACCATTATTCTGAGTTAACCTAAAATACGCGCCAAAACTTTCAGTCATAACTCAATCAATATTGTAATTTTAAGCAAAAATGCAGGCATTTCTAAAGTCAGGCAAGTTGGACAGCGGTGAAAAATCTGGACAGTCAACTCCAAAATCATCAAAAAAATCTAAAGCTGTACCCTGGGTTGAAAAATAGTACGTAAAAACCTTCAATATCTTTTGTCACATTACGTCCATTGTAGTCGTCCCAGGACAGTCTCGGATGTTGTGGAACAAGGTGAGGCAGTTTCTGTGTTACAACAGTGTATCTCAGGTGCCGATTTGCCAAATTTGTTGTTTTACGGCCCCCCTGGCACCGGTAAAACCAGCACAATTCTCGCAGCTGCAAGACAGCTATTTGGGGATTACTACAGAGATAGAATCCTTGAACTGAATGCTTCTGACGAAAGAGGAATTCAGGTTATTAGAGATAAAGTAAAGACCTTTGCACAACTAACAGCTAGCGGTACAAGGCCTGAGTAAGTTTTGCTAATAAGTTGAAATAATTATACAGTGTAAAATTTTAAGTGGTAAATCATGTCCTCCATTTAAAATCGTTATCTTGGATGAGGCCGACTCAATGACACATGCGGCTCAGGCTGCTTTACGTCGAACAATGGAAAAAGAGTCCAGATCTACCAGGTTTTGTCTAATTTGTAATTACGTTTCAAGGATTATTGAACCGTTGACATCAAGGTGTACGAAATTTCGATTTAAACCTTTGAATGAAGCTATGATTTTTGAGAGATTGACTTTTATATGTGGAAAAGAAAATGTTGAATGCAGTGATGAGACTTTAACTGCTTTGGTCGAGACCAGTGGAGGCGATATGAGGAGAGCCATTACCTCATTGCAGAGTTGTGCTAAACTGAAGGGAAATGGCATTCCAATTACTGTAGATGATGTACTAGAAGTGACTGGTGTATGTTGCTTGTTTTTACTATATATTTTTTACTTTAAAAATGTTTATAGGTTGTTCCAGAGCGGTGGTTAAAGGAGTTTTTAGATGTTTGTAAAACTAAAGACCAAAATAAGCTTCAAGCGTTTTTGGAGGAAATGATGTATGAAGCGTATGCTGCTTCACAGGTAATTCACCCACTTTTTTTTCAATGTTCCCAATTACGTGTTTAATATTTTAGATTCTGGAACAGCTAAATCAGTACATCGTTAATTTTGATGGGTTTAATGATCAACAGAAGGCTGCCATTGGTCAAAAATTGGGGGTAAATATTATGGGTTTATGTTACGCACAAGTTTATGTATTTTATTTTTAGGTCGTCAGTTTTAAGTTGCAAGATGGTAGTTCAGAATTTATTCAGTTGCTTGATTTGGGGTGTTCCGTAATTAAGGCATATTGTATCGTGTGAAGTTCTTATTGTATCTCTTTACATTTTGTATTTAAATTGTCATTTTTAAATAAATTGAATTTTTTGTATTTTTTTATAGAAATTAAAACTTAGAATTTTTTCTTCTAAAATTATGAAGTTTATTACTATGTATTTAGTACAATTGGAGACAAAATGTACTTAAGTGAGTACGCAAGTGCGTAGGAAAATTTTAAAATGTATTAGAAAAAATAAAAAGAGGAACAAGTAAATTATTTACTCCCAAATTAGGCAACCAAAAAAACAGTGACATGACAAAATAAAATTTAGTGCTCTCTTTTAGATTTAGAGGTCAGAGAATCCTGGAAGGACATCGATTGGCAGTGGCGTAACACAAAACCATCCTGTGGTAAAAAGAGAAATGTAGAGTTGATTTTTTTTTCCGTATACAGGATGCGCCAGAACTCGCGCCCCAGAGAAACATGCCATATGAGGTAAGATACCAGGAACATGGAAAAAATTAAAAAAAAAATTTATCTATAAAAATTTAGAAGTTATGAGGGTTTAAAGTTTGCACTTTGACTCTATTTATTTCTGTTGGAAAAATAATTTTCCAAGTTTTTGTGCTATAGGCCATAAAAAGACGAACAATAAGTAACGAATAGATTCGTTTATTAAAAATATAAACATATTAAAAAACAATTTTTGTATCATAATTAATTGTAATTAATTTTTCAAATTTAACATTCATAAGATACCTCTGTTATATAACTATATTAATCATTTTTAGCGATGTTTGTTTCCATACCTAGTCGATAAGATGTAAGAAGATGAACCCTCACCAATCAATGACTCTTGTAATAAAATTTACAGGGCAGTACTCAAGGGGATTCAAATCCCCTAATCGCCCCCAAATGCTGAGCACTTTGTTATTATAGTGTTATAAGTGTTAAAAATTTATTCCATTCTTTTGTTATTTTAGTAAGTTATTTTTTAATTTTTGTGAAGTGTTCCATTTTTATTGTTAAGTACAAATTTAAATAGATGATAGAATAATCAATTTTAAGGTAAAAGTTTCCTATAAACATGTTTTGAAAAATGCTATGAAAGGGAGCTACACCCCCTACTAAAAAGGGTGCGTTTTAAAAAGGGCTTTTCCAAATATGTATTTCAGAATAGGTAAAATTAAAAAGTTTCGTACAGCTGATAACCTTTATATGTACACCTAAACGAATACCAAATGGCAAAATTTTTAGTCAGAGGTGTCCTAAGCCGTAAAACAAATTTAATTTTTAATTTTTATGTTGTTTGTGGTCTGTTACATAACTTTTAAAACTCTGATTTCACTCAAAATCGGTAAGTTGTATAGGACAAACGCAAAAGAGGGACAGCAAAATACTTCGAGTACTTTTTACCCTAAATGCACCTAGTTTAGGAAGCCCCTAATTAAAAATTTTAACATTTTAACTTTGAACTCGTTTAGATGTATAAAGGTTATCATCTGTACCAAATTTTGAAATTTTTTTCTAAAATGGTGTTCGAAATATTGGAAAAAGCCTCTTGAGATATATGTATGTTCATTCATAGGAAACTTTTGTTTTAAAATTGAATATTCTATCTCCTGTTTAAATTAAACAATAAACCGTATAGTTTTATAAGTATTAAAAATTTCTTTTTTTTTATTACTTTTGTGAGTTAATTTGTATTTTTTATGTTTAATTAGGATCTCTTATTTCAATTTAAAATATAAACGTGTGCTTAAAGATGAGCAATTGCTTTTTAATCCGCCTTCTTTCATTCTGTTTTCATGGACCAACAAGAAACCCCGAAATAAAATCCTGATTACGGCCCTAAAATTAATTAGAAAATTAAATTAAAGAATACTTTTGTATTACATATCTATTATAAATACTTACTTCAGACAATTTCTGAATTTTTATTTGTCAAATTATAACATAATCTCATAATTTTTAGACTGTAGACTGCAATCTATGATTTTGTTTCATTTTTGTCAATGTTTTAATTTTCGTTTGAAAGATATGAAAAAAAAAAATTAGAACCATAGATTAAAACCAAAACTTCAAATAAATACACGCCACTGCTTCGCATCCCTTCTAATTTCCCAAACTCTACTTAGCACGCAATCAAGGACTGCAACCAGTCTATCTCTGTTGTTCTATGGTTAGTAGTTATTTCGGATTTTTCCTGCGTTGTGTGTGGAAAAAGTGTGGTGTTTTTGAGACATTTGGCTTGCCACCTCTTGTATAAATAAACATTTTGGGTGAAAATACATTTCTAAAGTGTGATAGTTCATGTTTCAGACTTTTGTCCTGTGCTTTTTTCTTCCAATTAGGTTTGAAAGCTTGGAAGTGTTTTTTGCCGGTTGATTGCCATTTTTTGGTAAGTTTTAATTAGGTTAATTTGTTTCTTTCTTTATATGAAACTTAGGAAAGAATCATACGATGACCTCTTTAATAGGTAAAGCTCTAAATCAAACATGTGACTGTTTAAGGTTATGTCGGTTTATGTCTTAGAATTATTACGATTGTGCTTAGAATAATCGCGTGAGACCTGAGACAGCAACTAATCAGACGTTTTGTGGATATTTGTTACTTCCCAGACAACACAAAAATACTGGGTTATTCACGAGAGAGTTAGGTATGTTTGAATTTTTTTTCCCGCAACTAACAATACTAATATCACTAAGTATAGTCGTCACCAGGAATATTTGGGATTGACGTATGCAAAGCTTTATTGAGGGTTAAGCAGCTTTGTGGTCGACCGTAATAATTTTTCACTGCGTGTGGTACTACCCAGAAGATGTAGAAAAGAGCCGTATTCAGGAATTTTTGTGGTGGGCTTTTAATTTATTACAGGCAAACATTTGGGAATTAATATATTAATTCAATATTAAAGTGATAATGCAGATTTGTAAAGAAACAATCTCAAAATATAACTGAATATTAAAATTAATTTAATTTTTTTTTTGATGAAACCCCAAAAACAAATTTCTGTTACGGACCATCTCTTCCTACAAACCTTTGAAACGTGCCTGTCCTAAGAAATGCAAATTTGTTTATGGCATCTCTACCGCAAGCCCCATGAACCACCGTGGGGACTAAGCGGCTTATTCTATAATGAGTCTCAAATATTGTTGGTGACGACCACAGAACAGAGAGAATAAGAAATGAAATCTCCCTAGAAAATCATTGGCAACACGAGTCTCTGGTGGTCAAGTGCGTTACTAACACGGAATGGCGCGGCATTTAAATAGACCGCCTTCATTTTCAATTATTATTATTATCTTGCAAGTTTGATTTCAAACTTTGTTTAAAATGAAAATTAAAAAATTTTCATTTTAAACAAAATTTGAAATGAAACTTGCCATTATTAAATTGTTTCAAGGTAATAAAACAAATTTTTTGTTAAACTTTTTTATTGTAAACTATCAATAACAAAATAATACAACAAATCAAATTTCTCTGAAAATTAAATTATTATTAACGTATTATTATTTATAAAATCAGTCAGTGTCTGATGTGCATAGATGAATAATTTATATAGGGTATATAGATGGCGTACTCATGTACAACCTTTTGAACTCGTATTCAGCAGCGCSTCTGTAGTTTGGACGCTGAACTATAGAGCAAAATGTGCCTTTTTTAAATGGTAACAATAATTTTAATTGAGTATTTAGTAGAGGGAAATAAGTGCTACTGGCATCTTATTAGAGATTAAACAAAGAAAATAAAAGATTTTTTTAAAGTAATTTATTGAAGATATTGAATCAAATTAGTTAACAAGGTGGTTTCATACTTATAGGGATTATATTAGAACAATTATGTTCAAAAAGGAAGCATAAACAGTCTGGGTTGTCGAGTTCTTGTCACAAGGGTGCCGGCCGAAACAAATCTTCACATTTTTTCCATCAATGTCCACATTTTCATCACCAAAATTCACAAATTGTTAGTAAAACTTCCTTTACTTGTACACACAGCCAACAATAACTGAATAAAAATCTAAAAATCACAACTACACGTAAGCACTTTGAATTTCTATGAATAATGTCACCGTCAAAATTTAATTTTTTTCTATCAGAAGTGTCACAGCCAACCGCTAAAATTTTAAAATTTTGATACGAGCGCCTCTGGTGTTTGGACGCTAAATTAAATAGATAGACTGAATTCACCAATCTAAGAAACCATAGCATGCTGATGTGTCAGGCAGTGTCAGGCAAAACATGCCAAATCTGCCCTTGAAAGTCTCATTTTGTTTAAAATGCCATTCTTGTCACCTTCATTCAAGAAAGCAAACTTTTTGCACCTCCCAGTGATTGACAATAATTATGGTCTTGTTGAACATTCTCGTTGCTTATTATTTCATTGTTTGCAAAAAGAGGAAGTGGATGAGCAAAACATCTTGCGTTGGATGTTGAAGGCAAATTGCAAGTACAAGACGGATGATTTATTGAATTTTCCACAAAACTATCATCTGCCACAGAAAGATTTGTTTGTGAAATGTCAACAAACTTCTCTTGTGAAGCCAAAACACAGGGCTTGGGAATTACATTTGGATTTAATCTATCCTTCCTCTCATTCACAAAATCGCGGCGTTCAAAATGATCCTCACATAAACGCCAAAACTTAACCTTCAATTTTGCAGGCATTCCTCCACAATTCGTGAAGCTTTGGGTTTTTAGGGAACGTGAAGAAGTGCTTGTTGGCATGTCCTTCAACGGAGTTCGGCACGTATTCACTGGTGCAGCCAGGGTACTTGCAGAAATATTTTCGATAACCAGCCATGACAAAAGTTTACTTGAGTATCAGAAATCAAAAATCCGTCACTCCAGCCCAAAGGACGATTCCTTTGTAAAAAGAAACAAAAATTAAAAAGACGAAGTTTCACCGAGTGAAAAGATACTTATCTTTTAATTGGCTTCCAACAGCACGAATTCACTCACCGACAGACTACTGTAATCGAAATTTTATGGTTTTGTTTAAGTAATAAAACAAATAATTGCTGAATAATTACGATAACACGCGACAACACACAACAACAAAAGTTTGGCACTTTTGGCGCGTACTTTTTGCGCAAACGTAAATGTCATTTTTATGTCAAAAACAGGAATTCATAAAATCCCTAAATATTACGCGCTTATTTTAAAATACTCAGCGCTTATTGGTTGTTCCTTTTCACCTCTCTTTAAGTACAAAATACCCCTCGCCCATACTTTCGTGTTGCCAATGCGCCTATCTCAGTTTCATACCCGTGGTGACGACTATAGTATGTAGGCCCCTTCAGCACACAGCAGTGACGGCTCGTGATCAAGAATAATGGGTCGGCCAAATTTACGGATAGCTCTAATTAGCCAAACTAATTTTTTGCTCTCAGTCGGATGTTATTTGTAATAAGTCACACAAATGTTTATTGTTAATAAATGTGTATCAAAAATTAAATAAAATAAACAAAAAATTAATTCGCCCAGCAAGAACCACGAGGAGGTTTAGAGCACTTCTTGCTAGGAAAAGGAAAGGATCGGGAAAGGTAAAACATGAGAAAAATGTTTTGCTAAGGAACAAAAGAAATAAACATATTATTAGTAACAATAAAAAAGTTAAGTTTTCATTCTAATACGGAGTTGCAGAACATGGAAGTAAAGAAAAAACAATAATATGTAGTTAATAAAAATAAAGATAAACTCTAAAAACAAAACAAAAATATATTACTCTGTTAATACTAAACAAAATTAAAAAAATAATAGAATAAAGTAAAAAAGGTAGAACACAATTCAAAATAGCTTTGAAGTGCAAAACAAAAATAAATTATAGTAATACTCTAAAAACAAAACAAAAATATATTTTTCTGTTAATAATAACAAAATTTAAAAAATAATAGAATAAAGTAAAAAGGTAGAACACAGTGCAGAGTAGTTTTGAACTGCAAAACAAAAATAAATTCTAGTAGGTAATGCATACTTAAAAACATGCAAATACAACAACTACAAACTAATGTGGTATCTGATGGTGTCTGATAATAAATAAAGATTCCAGATTATTGATTCTTATAGATTAACTCGATTCTACGGGGTTTAGCTGCCGCAAAGTCTATAATTTTATTATAAAAATTGTCATCTTTCAGTAATTCTTTTACCAATGTTCGTTCAATTCCTAATATTGATAAATTATTTAAACACGTTTGCAACATAGTGTTTCTGCTATATGTTTTAATGCCGAAAAATTTCTTTCTACCGAAGCTGATGCTGGTGGAAGAGACAATATTAAACAAAAAAGTTTATATAATGATATTAATGATATTATTTTTAAAAATGAATTCTACCATATCTTTTGTGTTTGATGAATTGCCAAAAATTGTTTTATCGGCATATAAAACTTGCAATTCTCTTTTTAATTTTTCCTTATTAAAAATGTATTTGTAAATACTAATTAAAGAGTTAAATTGTCTCTCTGGAAAGCTTTTATCAAATTCGGAGAATTTATTATGGTCAACTAATTCCTAAAGAGTAAGCGAGGACATATCTTTAAATCGAGTTTCAATTTGGTTAATCAGCAAATCTAAAATTTCAAAAAAAAGACGCTTTTTATTTATCATAATATCGCTGTCGTCATTTAATTCAGATTTACGCCGTTTTGTACGTGGGGGAAGTATATGTGAAATTTTTTCAACATCAGAATATATGTTTAAAAAATAATTATCTTGACGTCGAAATTTTCTTAAAGAAGACAAAAGCAAATTGATTCTTTCATTACAATACTTTATATCGGATAATTTAGTTTGAATTATCGCAAAAACCGGATCAATGTAAGTGAATATAAAATTGAAAGCGTAAAGCAGAAACATGAAGTCAAAATCGGTTAAAAAAAATTTAAAACCCACAGATTCTCTTACTGAAATATCATRCCATTCGTTTAAATTTTCAATAATGTTATCAAAAACTTCAATTAACGAGATTCTGTGATCAAATAAAGTTTTTACAATGCAAGACTTAAAGTTCCAGCGAGTTTCCGAGTTACTAGGTAATCTTTTCTTACAAATCTGGTCGATATTAAAATTTGAAAAATTGTGAATCAGTACATTAAAAATGTCATTTGCAGCTCGACCTTCACTAACATTAAAAAAACCAAGAAACCGCTCTAATAGTTTGCCATCGAGAACAAAACGAAAAATAATAGACATTTGTGAAAAACAACGAATATCCGTTGTTTCATCTATTTCCCACGAAAAACACGATGCACTATTTATTTCTTTGTGTATTGTTTGAAGTACAATTTTGGCTACAGAATCAATTAATTCATTTTGTATGGTTTTGGATAATCCCGTAAAAACAGAAGACGGATCTATAAACTTAGAAAAATTTTCATCTAAAGTCGCAGCAAATTTCGCTAACTCTTTAAAATTTCCTTGGTTATCCGAATTTATTCTTTCGTCATTACCGCGAAACGCTAATTCTAATAATCATATTTATTAAATGTTTAATCATTTTTCGATTTTCTTTTACTGTTTCGTTATGTTTATTTATAACTTCTCGTCGGGCACTATCTAAAGCATTAACGATATTTTGTTTTCCGAACAGTTTAAATTTTAAGGCCGAATGGGTGTGCTCCTTTGAAATTTGGTGTTTCAACAATGCACGATGAACTTCTTTTAAATTGTCATAACCACTTGAATTATATGGAGTTTTAGTTTCCGAAAAAAGTAAGCAGTACCAGCAAAACAATTTATTCCTATTTTCACTTCCCGTCAACTAAACAAATTTGTCATATAATGTTCTAGAAAATGCACGATTATGCCCAGCTTTTCTCTGAATAAGGTCTCTCATGGCCGGCCGAGGAATGGGCAAATTTCTGATAAAAATTTTGTCATCGTAAGGATAATGAACTAAATTTATTAGTTACTATATGATCAACTAGATCATTTGTGTTAAATCTTACAGGGGACTCCATTTCAAAATAGCAAAAGTGAACAAATTAAAAAAAAAGTGCATACCAGGTACCACTCAAAATTACAAACAGATGCACACATGCAATCAAGCACTAATAAAAACCGTTAAAAATTAAACCTAAACATTTTTTGCTAGTCAAAATATTTCTCGAGTCAGCTCGAGTATTACAATCTGCGTACATCGGTTACCTTCGATTCGATCTCGCCTACCGGACATCTGGGACGCAGTGTTGCCAGATGTAATTTTTTCCCAGCGGTAGAAGTTTACTCAAAATAGCGGTAGATGTCAGCAACTTAGCGGGAAATCAGGGAGATTGAATTAATACACGCCTATGAATTATTGTTTGAAAATTTCCGTTTAGGATTGTAGATATGGATTTTAAGAAAATACAACAATCAACACGAAAAACACTTTATTAAAAAAAAGATAATTTATTTTAGGTAAATGAACTTGTATACAATTAGCAAAAATCTATAACTACAATTAACAACACAGTTAACCTATTGAATATGAATAACATAATATCTGTAAATTATAAAGGTAAATGAATATA
>NW_025400985.1:14639369-14649511 GCF_015345945.1 Tribolium madens | reverse complement strand
AAACATACAGTGTTGCCAGTTGTGATACTAGAGTACCAAATTGATGATAGATTTTTTTACTAGATATTTATATTTACTTGTAAACAAATAATAATTCATATTCTCAGCCAAATACACATTATGTGAATGTTAATATTTTTTATTTTGTTTTGTTTTGGTACGACCTATCCACTCCTGTCGTTTGCAACATTCTGGCAATGCTGTACACATATTTTTGACGTACACAGAAAGTGAGGTTAGAACTGATTAAATTACAGAAATGTTGACTATAATTGTTAAAACCATTACGAAACGACACACATTTTTCATAGCAACTATTTGCTTAGAAACAATCTCCCTACACGTCCAGGATTCAAGAAATAAACTTCTATTTGTTTAGCTTCAAAGGTACAGTCACGTACCTTGCTGACGTCACACTAATAGCGCGTATAGATCGTACTGGACTGACCGAACGAGTGAAAAATATTAAATTGTAGTAAATTACGAAAGATATTACCCAAAGTGCTTAAGAATAATTTTTTTTTTTAAATATTAACTAAAAAATATTTTCCGTACTTTTACGTTATTTGGTACGACCGGGCCGACCCTGCCGTCCCAGACGAGCCGTCACTGGCACACAGCCACTTTTTACGGAAAATACCCCGATTTTCAAGGGTAAACACAAAAAAGCAGAAAAAATCGTGAAAAGATCCCCGTTTTTAAGATATATTTTTAAATTAACATTTTTTTCAAAGGTTTTGCCCTGTTTTTCTGTTGGACCACTTGAGCACAAAAGTGAATATGGCTTCGTCCAAGCGAATTCGCTTCGACTACGTCCACGAATTCATAGTGCTGTTTTACAAGGTTAACGACTTTAAAAGAAAAACTATTTATTATTAAATTAGGATTATATGCGATTTTACCCTGTTATAGCAATAATAGAGGATTAGCATAATTATAGAACTACATATGTCAAAAATAGATGAAGCCCCTTCACCATACGACACAGAAAACGACAACCCGTTTGATATAAAATGATTTTAATATTATAAAATTCACTATAATCTAACAAATTTTAGACAAAACACTTGTTCTAAACAAATTAATATTTTAAAGTAAAAAAAAAAACATTTTTAATTATCGAACATCAGTTTTTATGCGATTTTTTGCTTTGTTTTTAAACGTATGTTTATCTGAAAAGACAAAATATTAAACCACTTTGATTGATATTTACATATTTATTTGCAAAAAAAGTACAAAACCATTGGATTTCTTCTATGTTGTTGCTTCTGGATTACTGCAAAGAAAAAAGTGAAAGAAAATCATGACATGAGATTAAGAATAGATATTATTTACCCATACTCCATGAAATGGCGAAATGCAATTTTAAAACCATTTGTTTCTTCAATATTCTCAAATATAATTAACGGGTCAGGTTTATTTATGTAAGCCTGAAGGTTAATTTCAATGGAATCATTGTCTTTATGGTAAGTCTCGACTTCTTCTTGTAAAATCATCAACTGCCTGCGCTGTGACGAATTATTTGGAAGAGTTGATTCAACAATTGTGGCCCAAAAGACCGGCGACCCCTGTTCAAATTCTTGCGTACGATTTGCAACTGTCGGAACTCGTTTATTAACTGATTTAAATCCATTTTATCTTATCTTGCTTTTTATCGTTCACAGAACAGATAGATAAAGAAGCGACAGCGCCGTGTTAATTTAAGGAAACAAATTATGCCGATTGCGCCTCTAGTGATCGGGTGTGTAACTAAGCGCCATATTGGAATGCCCCGCGTAATTTAAATTTCCAGGTATTTTATAGTTTGCATTAAGTACTAGTTTTATACAAAAATTGAGTAAGTGTAATCAAAGTTTGTATAAAACCTCTAAAATCAATATCTTTTATTGGGACTAAGGAAGTAACACACTCTTTTATAAAATACCAATATATTACATAATACACAAAATACTATGTACATAATATAATTCTTTCATGTACAACTTAATTTCAATATATAAACAAAAACACGATTAAACCTGTCACACCAAATTTTTATTTAAAACACAACGCGTTTCAACCACAAAGTGGTCATCCTCAGGTGAGAATAGTCGTTTAAACACATTTTCCATTTAAAAAAATACTTCCCAGTTTCATATGACAGTTTACAGAGGTACAAACGTGATTTGCTTCATCTAATCGAAGTAGAAAATAATTGTAAAAAACTGATAAATTTTCCATAAATTGTTCTCACCATTCAGAAACCGAAAATAATATAACGTTAACAATTAGAAGAACAAAAAGAAAACGTACCTTTGTATTTTTTTCGCAATAAGTAGAAATCCCCTCATCTAGTTGGCAAATTTCGTTTAACTAATTCAAAATTTTGACATTGCTCATTCACGGCTAAATCTGGCTTCGCTAATGAAGGAAGTTTCACTCACATTACATTTCAGAACCTTTAAACTTTTTGTAACATCACAAGAGGAATGTTCTAAGTTTTCAGTTTCTACTTCAGCTCTACAGTGTTTTTTATTAACCCGGTCATTGAAGACACCAGCTTTTGGAACGGCAAAAGGACAAAGAGAACCCTAAAAAACCTAAAAACTCTGAAACTTGAAAGTGACCTTCGCATATATGAAAATTTTCACATCGAACGCCAGGKTCGATGTTACAAATTGTTCTCCAAAGCTGCTGTTTTCGTTGATCTCTTGGAAATTTGAAGAACTCTTGCGGTAAGCAACGCTGTTGCACAGGAATAATCCACTGACCTTTCACGGGCTCCAATCACTGCAATTTACTAAAAATCTTATATTACTTACCTAAATATCCCTGTTCTGTGATGAGGTTAACGCGATGTTTACGCAAAAATCAACGAATTATAAAACATTTAAACTATCACCACCGTCAACCGTTTCACAAAACTGCGCATGCTATTTATGCAATTTTTGCCATATTTGGGTTGACATTGTTGACTATCTCGGGTGTATGCTTAGCGGGAAATTTAAAATTATGTTTCCAATTTCTCCATTCATGCGGCACCCCCATGTTATCGTTGTTTTTCTTGTGTTTTGTTTTGCAGCATAGGTTGACAGTCAGTGTTGCCAACAACACAAGCATAGAATAAAGAACAAGTTAAAATTTAAAATAGTTGCAGGCAACGGTTTCTGAGATCTGTATACTGTGTTACATATGTTATTAATTTCACAAACTTCTTTGTTCGGTAAAAAAAAGGTAATATGTATAAGGAGGTTACATACTTACTATTATTAGTGCGACACTTGATTTAATTTGTTCTAATATTACTTTAATAGGAGAATGAATATCAAATATGTGCAACATGTCAATATAAAGAAATAAAAAAATTTTGGCCTCATGAAGCTTGGCCAATTCATTCAACTGCAACTCTTTCAATTTATCAACAAGTTTGATTTATTTATATGATTTATATTTAATAATTTTTTCCAATATTTATAATAAATTAAACATTAATAATTAACTACGAAAAGGATTAATATCTAAATGGTATTGATAGATTTTTCCGATGGGATAAAACACCCTGTCAAACTATTTGTTAATGAATAGTGTTTGCTCCTATAGATAGGCCGGCTTGTGGCCTTATTCGTCGGAACAAAATTACGAAGGACCACGTGGTTTAGATCAAGTAATTTATTGGATATCAAACAATATTTACAATACGAAGTTAAAGCCAAAATTAAACGCAAATGGGGACGGTACTGTGCCTTGGTTCCGGTTGCTGGCGGAGAGTCGAAAGGCTGGGGACGGTCTGGTTTCTATGCCCGGTGGGGAGTCGAAGGTCGATGGTAGTTGGAGGAGGATGACGACGAAGATATTCTAACAACAAGCTTCCAAACGACACTACACAGTTGTTTTACCACGAAGATGGTTCTAACAATACGAAGATGATTCTAACAACACGAAGATGATTCTAACAACACGAAGATGATTCTAACAACAAGTTTGCAAAAAAAAAAAAACGCTACCCAGTCGTTGTTACAACAAACTTTGACGACGACGACTCTCTTGATTTTCTAACTTGACGACGACTTGACAACGGTTGTTATGACGACAGCTTGGCAACGGGTATCATGACGACAACTTGGTAACGGGTGTCATGACGGCACGAAACATACCGCCTACCAAAATGACGTTTACAAAACGGTTTTTTCAAATAATACCACAAATTGAAGTTTAAGACAAAACGAAAAAAAAAAAAACGAACAAAGAACAAGTGAAATCCTATCTAAGGCAATGGACAAATTTTTACAAGGGGTCGTTTAATTGAACCCGATAACGTACGAATAGTAGCGACGCGCACGTGACCGTCCGGACCCGGATGAATTGATTCAATGCGTCCCATCTTCCATTGCAAAGGAGGGGACAGTTCGTCCTTTAAGAGGACCAAAGAGCCTATATCCACCAAAGACAGAGGTGCAACTGCCCATTTTCTGCGCTGGTACAGGGTGTGTAGGTACTCATTGTGCCAGCGTTTCCAAAACTCTTGTTGCATTCGTTGRACTAATTGCCATCGCGACAAATTGGAAATTTTCAAATGTGTTAAATCTGGGTTCGGAGGGGCAGTCAGAGGTTCAAGAGTTAAAAAATGACCGGGTGTTAATGACCGCAAATCATTCGGATCATTGCTCAAAGGGCACAGTGGTCGAGAATTTAACAAAGCTTCAATTTGAACCACGAGAGTATACAACTRCTCAAACGTTAAAACTTGCGATCCAACAACTCGAGCAATATGCGTTTTAACCGATTTGATGCCGCTCTCCCATAAGCCCCCAAAGTGGGGCGCAGAAGGCGGATTAAACGACCACTCGATAGACTGACTGTCCACGGCAAATCGCATGAGACGACAAAGTTCTCGATTGGCACCCACGAAGTTGGTACCATTATCGCTAAATATACGATCACATCTACCGCGACGAGCAATAAATCGMCGTAAACCGGCGATGAATGCATCCGTTGAAAGATCCGAGACGATCTCCACGTGAATGGCCTTAGTGGCAAAACAAACAAAAAGACTTAAATAAGATTTGAGGAGCTTGACACCTCTCACCCGAGACGCAGTAATGGTGAAAGGACCACCAAAGTCTACCCCAACACAACTAAACGGTTTAACTTTCGAAACTCTACTAAGAGGAAAATCACCCATTGGAGGGTTTAAAGGTCTCGMTTTGGTGCGGAAGCATCGKTAGCACTTTGACAGACAATGACGAACAGTTCGACGAGCAGACAATATCCAAAAATTTTGTTCAAGTAAAAAAATTGTGGTGTTTATTCTAGGATGACAATTTTTGTTGTGGACTTGTCGAATTAACAATTCCGTAAGCCGATGGTGGCGTGATAGCAAAGCCGGATGCTTGGCCGAGAAAGCTAGGTCGGAATGAGAGATACGACCACCGACGCGAATAATGTTTTCCTCATCAAGAAACGGTGAGAGTTTCTGAAGAGGTTTGGAACATTTAGTCCCTTGACTCAAACTAGAAATCGGTTGTGCAAAAACCTTGCTTTGAACCACTTTGACAATATGCATAAGAGCATTGTGAAGTTCACTCTCCAAGAGAGGACCAGAACGCTTGTCCAACGAACGACAATTATATTTAAAGCGGAAACAATAAGCGACGATACCCTGTATTTTCCGCAATGAAGAAAATTTGTTTAGAAGGTTTTCAACCCATGAGGGCTCTACGAGAGCGACAAGAACGGTTGTTCTTTCCTCCAAATCAATGGTAGGGGAATGGAAGGGGCTGCAACTTGAAGCTCAGGCCATTGATCTGTGGGACAGGAGAGCCATTCGGGACCCGCCCACCAAAGGGAGCATGACAAAACCTGGCCAGGAAGGAGACCACGAGAAGCGGGATCAGCAGAATTGTCCTGCGATTTCACATGATGCCAACATTCAGGAGAAACACGTTCCTGAATGTGCGTAACACGATTAGACACAAATGTACGCCATTTGTGAGGAGATGAACAAATCTAAGTGAGAGCAACCGACGAATCACTCCAGGCAAAAACACGATCAATACAAATAACATTTTGACATGTCTTTTGAACAAAAACAATTAAATTTGACAATAACAACGCTGCACATAATTCCAAACGAGGAATCGAAATGATCTTTAGAGGCGCTACTCTAGATTTGGCGATAACAAAGTTCACACAAATGTGACCCACCGAATCAACACACCGAAAGTACACTACTGTGGCATACCCAAATTGTGAAGCATCACAGAAGCCATGAAGTTCACATGTAACCATTGCCCTTGGTACCATATGTCGAGGCACATTAAGTGACTTTAATAGTGGAAGTTCCGATTTGTATTGATCCCATTGACATCGAAGATCCGAAGGGAGAGTGTCATCCCAGTCCAAACCCAAAGACCACAGTTGTTGAATGAGTTGTTTGGCAAACAATGTCAATGGAGCCAAAAACCCCAAGGGGTCATAGATTTTGACGATTTCCGATAATATCAAGCGTTTTGTGCAGGATGATTCCATAACTTTGACTGTAAAGGAAAAACAATCAGATACAGAACCCCACTGAAGACCAAGAATTTTAACAGAGGGTCCAGAATCTCCCAGCGTGAGATTCTGTGGACAGTGCGACAAAGGAAAATTTTTCAATAAATCAGGATGATTGCTCGACCATTTCCGAAGCTCAAAACAACCAACCTTCAACAACTATATCAATTGATTCTGGAGTTCAAGAGCAGACTCGACCGAATCAGAAGAGCATGCGAAATCGTCAACATACAAATTGGATTTAATCGCTGAAGCTCCCAGGGGAAACGATGTTTGACCTTCTTCAGCCAGTCGAAGCAAAGTCCGAATAGCCAAGTATGGAGCAGATGAAACACCATACGTTACAGTGTTGAGCTGATATGTTTCGATAGGATGTGAAGGCGAAGACCTCCACCGAATGAACTGATATTTACGATGATCAGGTTCAACCATTATTTGACGGTACATTTGTCTAACATCACACGTGAAAGCGATTGCACGAGATCGAAAACGAAGTAAAATAGCGACAATGTCATCTTGCAATTTTGGACCGACAAGTAGAGAATCGTTTAACGACCAATTATTGGAGTCTTTGGCCGATGCGTCAAAAACTACGCGAATTTTTTTGTTTCCATTTTGCTCTTTAACAACAACATGATGAGGAATAAAGTATGAATTTGAAGAAATTGTTTGATCTTGTGGCACAAGAGACATATGTCCCAAGTCGATGTACTCTTGCATGAAGTTTCCGTACAAAGCTCGAAGATCAGGTTTTCCTGACAGACGATGTTCGAGTGACAAAAAACGATAATCAGCAATTCTAAGWGAATTTTGAAAGTTGGGCGGATGATCCCCTTTGAAGGGTAACGACACAACAAAACGTCCATTCACTTCGCGAGAATGAGAACGTTGAAATATAAACTCAGCCTTACGATCTTCCGCAGACAAACTTCTCACCTCGGGTACACTTTCGAGCTCCCAAAATCTTCTAAGAGTGTCGTCCAAACGTGGTTCAAACGACGTGACAAACAAACTGGAGCGATTGGCAAACAAATTTGCTGGGAACAACCCGTTGGACCAAGGATCATCCAACCGAAAATTGTTTCAATGGCTATTGGCTGACCAGCACCGTTTGATGTGACACCTGTTTTAATGAGAGCAGGGTAGATATCGGCACCGAGAAGAGAAGCATGTCGATGGGACCGGGTTTGTACCAATGGGGATCTGCAAGTTGTAAGCTCTGAAGATGTCTCCATTTCGAAGGGTTGACCTCAACATTGGGCAATGACGAACAAATACGAGGAATGGAGATAACATTTAATGTCCGTGGACTGACCGAACTATTAATGGGACGAATTTTACAAATGGAAATTCCATTGGAGGCACCCGATGGTGTATGACCCAAACCAAAGATAGGGGAAGAAACAGAAGTACAGGGTATCTTCAACGTTTTTCGACAATGATCCACGATGAATGAAGCCTGAGATCCCGGATCGCACHGGGCHCTTACCACATGATATTTTCCATTATTGTCTTGGACCTCAACAAGTACCGTAGATAGACAACAACACGGTAGTCACGGGACATGACTTACAGYGGTACAGGGTATCTTCAACGTTTTTCGACAATGATCCACGATGKATGAAGCCTGAGATCCCGGATCGCACSGGGCACTTACCACATGATATTTTCCATTATTGTCTTGGACCTCAACAAGTACCGTAGGTAGACAACAAGACGGTAGTCACGGGACATGACGATGTTAATACTACGGAGGTGTTAGCACTTACAGCCCCTCGAACCGCCTTAGTTTCAGAATTCGATAAGACAGAGTTAACGATAGAGGCATGAGTTTTTTCGAAATGAAGCAACGAATGATGTCTTTGCTGACACTCCTTACAAGTGGAGGACGACGAAACGTGAGATGGGCGCAGGCAATTGAGACACAACTGAGCCTGTTTTGCAACAAGGTAACGATCTTTTGCCAAGAATGAAGGACAACGATAAATAGAATGTGCGAGCTTGCACAACCCACAAGACAATTGCTGTACCGACGTTGACAAAGCAGTCGACGAAGTCGAATTAAACGACGAAGAAACAGAACAAGACGACGGCAACGAAACTTTATGTGAAGTTGCGACAAATGCAGATTTTGGAGCAGAATCATAACGCGATTTTGACGAAGTGCCATGAGCTACTTTTGAATACCGAAATGTATTTGTAGTTGACGACACCTGTTGTGAAACAGCTATAGTTTCCAGTGCAACAACTTCCTGCTCCAAAAAGGTTTTAATCTTCTCAAGAGACGTAATTTCAAAAGACCGGAGTTGCAACTCAAATCGTTTTCGAGTTTGCTTGTCTAATTTTCCTAATATCAAATCTACGACGATGAAGTCCCAAAACTCGGTTGGGAAACCTAAACCTTTCAAAATGCAGAGATTTTCACAAAATGTGTCGACTAACCTCCGTAACTCTATAGGGTTTTCCGACTGTAGTGGAGGGTAGGACACCAAAGCATGCCAATGATTTGTCGCGAGAAGTCTCTTATTCGCGTACCGCTTGACCAATGTGTCATWAGCAACCGAATAATTGGAAGCGGTTAAAGGAATCGATTTTARTAAATTTAAAGGCTCGTCCGTGAGCGATAAAATGAGATATTGAAATTTCTCAATATTCGACAATTGCGATTGACTGTGAACCAAGCTGTCGAACAAATCAATAAAAGTTTGCCACGATTTAAAATCCCCAGAAAWTTTGAAAAGTTCCAATTTTGGTAAGCGAACGTTGAGTTTTAACGCACTATTACACAAATCAACGGGCTTATCTTCGACTACCGGCTMTGAAAGWTCGGCCAACACTTCTAAAATTCCAAAATATTCGTCATTCACAATTTGTCGGATCTTAGTCTGRGRTTCTAGTTCTGATTGCGACATTCGTGAGATGACAGTTAAATGACATTTTTCAAATTCATTGTATCGCGATTCCAAAAATTTACTTCTCGTTTTTAACGCTGAAACCAAGGACGGAGACGAATTCTCCAAGACCTCTTGGCTTAGCTCAAATATTTTGTGAATATCTTCGATGGCCAATTTACGCGACATCAATTCGAGACTATTGTTAATTTTTGGACTCATTTTGACAACAGTTCAACAAAGCAACAATGAGTTTTGTGTAATTAATCTTCGAATGAGATTCAAAAAATTTACCTTGTATCAGCGTCCAAAGAAATACACAGCTGCGACCGACAAATTCACAAAATCAAATCAAAAAACAAAGCGCTCAATCTCGAACGGACGGACCAAGTGCGACAAAATCAAGCAAACTATTCACCCGGCTATACGCGACAAACACAATTCGACTATACGCGACAAACAAAATTTGCAATATGAAACCACAATAGCATTCAACAATGTTCTTTGTTTTTATCCAATAAACTACAATCTAAACCACGACGAAATTAAACCGAAGAAGTGAAAAACTCAAAACTAAAAATACCGGTATTCGCAAGATTCAAAAGATCCGGCTCGAAGGACCAAATGTTTGCTCCTATAGATAGGCC
Organism: Tribolium madens; assembly: GCF_015345945.1. Classification (NCBI taxonomy): domain Eukaryota; kingdom Metazoa; phylum Arthropoda; class Insecta; order Coleoptera; family Tenebrionidae; genus Tribolium; species Tribolium madens. The sequence continues at coordinate 14,639,442 of NW_025400985.1, read as the reverse complement.
GGCTTGTGGCCTTATTCGTCGGAACAAAATTACGAAGGACCACGTGGTTTAGATCAAGTAATTTATTGGATAT
>NW_025400985.1:14576041-14639154 GCF_015345945.1 Tribolium madens | reverse complement strand
AAACGACACTACACAGTTGTTTTACCACGAAGATGGTTCTAACAATACGAAGATGATTCTAACAACACGAAGATGATTCTAACAACACGAAGATGTTTCTAACAACAAGCTTGCAAAAAAAAAAAACGCTACCCAGTCGTTGTTACAACAAACTCTGCTTGACGACGACGACTCTCTTGATTTTCTAACTTGACGACTTGACAACGGTTGTTATGACGACAGCTTGGCAACGGGTATCATGACGACAACTTGGTAACGGGTGTCATGACGGCACGAAACAAATAGGATTAGCATAATTATAGAACTATGTCAAAAATAGATGAAGATAAAATTTATTTAAAAGAATTATGTGAGTTGGAAAATTTGATGTATACCCAAATGGTATACACTCCAGAAAATGACCTAGTCTTTAAGGTCATTTAAAAAATATTGGAGTACATATACATATTTCAAGTATAAATTCCTTCAGTTAATGACAGTATGAAAATGTATAGTATACAGCATACTTTACGTGAATTACAGACGATGAATTAGTTTTATTATTTGATCGATAAGACCACATTTAAATCCAAAAACTGTCAAGTCAAATAATTTATCAGATTTATTTATTTATTTATTGTATGGCGGTCTACAAATTCACTTACAACTATTATAGGTAAAGCATGTACGTATATGTGTATATAAACAAGATCTTCTACAAATTGACAGATAATTCAAATAAATATATTATGCGAATACATTTGGGACGTGGGCTATGGGCTATAGGTCGATATCCAGGGAAGTCAGCCAATTCACGGCGGCAGGAGTGGCATTCAGGATCTCGTTCCATTCTCCTTCAAATCTTCTTATTGGACACTCATTAGCTACAGTTTGAGCCGGCGCTCCGCAGTCGCATTCCTGCGACTGACTCCCCACCTGTACAGCATGGTCATGCATCTGGCGTGGCCAGTTCTGATGCGGTTATGGCTACACCATGCTTTCCTAGGCAGTTGCATTCCTGGGAGAGGAACGGTAGGATTCTCATGGTCATTGTGGTTAAAATCATGGTTGGCTGTCCATTTGGTTTCCCAGGCTTCTTTGATATGAAATGGTTCATGTTGGGTTAGTACCTTATCTTGCCAAATGGGGTTTCGGGACTTAAGACGGCTGCCTGGAGCATTATCCAATATTCTGTGGATTGGCAGAGTACTAGGGTGGCTAGGGTCGTGTAGTTTATTCCATTCGCGAACAGCAGCTTGTTGTCTTCTCAGGTCTGGAGGAGCTAAATTCGTTAGTGCGTGAAGCCATGGAATTGGAGTGGACTTTAGGGTTTCTGATATGATTCTCATAGTGTCATTGAGGTGCACATCGACTTTGTTAGTGTGAGAGCTCTTGTACCACACTGGTCCACAGTAATCTGCCGTTGAGAAAACAAGTGATTGGGCTGCCGTTCGCAGTGTTTCTGCTTTCGCTGCCTTAGTCCTGGCCAGTTTTCTAATTATGTTGTTCCTGGTTTTTAGTTTTTGTCCGGTTATCTCCAAGTGTCTTTTATATGTTAGGGACCGGTCTAGTGTAACGCCAAGGTATTTGGGGTGGCTGTTGTGTTTTACTTTTTTACCACAGAATGTGACATTTAGGTCTATATTTGCAAGTCGGTTATTAAGATGAAATGCACATACCTCGGTTTTGCTTGGGTTTGAGCATATTTGCCACTGTTTGTAGTATCTCCCGAGGATTTCTAAGTCTGCCGTTAGAGTTTCCTCACCATCCTCTAGGAGCCTGCTTTAGGTGGCTATAGCGATGTCGTCAGCGTAGCAGAACTAAAGAGTATACGGGCTAGCACTGATCCCTGGGGCAATCCATTTCTGATGGTGAATGACTTGCTAGTTGATTGTCCAGGAGTGACTTTGAAGTAACGGTTTCTTAACATGTTTCCCATAAGATTAGTTAACTTGGAGCAGGGTATTATTTTCTTTAGTTTTAGTACTAGACCGTTTAGCTATACGGTGTCGTATGCGGGGGTTAGATCAACGAATGCTACTGACGTTTTTAGTCCTCTTTGGTATCCTGATTCGATATATGACGTTAGGGCTAGCACTTGTTCAAACAGCTTCGGTTGGTTCTGAACCCAGCCTGGTCTGGCGGATGATATCGTTCACGGTTTGAAATATTTTGTTGTATATTAGCCTCTCCAGTAACTTGTAACAGACACTGAGCAGTGCGATTGGTTGGTAGCTAGCTGGGTCGTCACTTGGTTTTCCTGGTTTCAGAATGGCAAGAGCTATTTTGAACTGTTCTGGGATTTGTCTCATATTTAATATATTTGTGAGGCATTTTTTAAGCCATTCTCGCGCAGGTTGTCCTAGATGCTTTATAAATTCTGGGAATATACCATCCAAGCCAGCTGCCTTCCGAAATTTCAGTGTTTTTATGGTCTTGTTCAGTTCAGCGTTAGTGAAAGGGGAAGAGAAAGCAGGGTTGTCTTCGAGGCGGCTGTCAATTATTTTGAGTTCTTCCTTTACCACTTCTTCGAACTCTTTATGAATCGGTACGTTTTCTGAATGTTGTTTAATATGTAACGCTACTTAGGAAGGGGTTACTTCAGGTTCTTTGGTGAGTATAGGCGTGGCAGCTCCTAGTCGACGTAGAAGAGATCATCCCTGTCTGCTGGAGGCTGCTAAATCCATATTTCCCGTCGTACTTTCCCATCGCTCCCTTTCATCGTTGAGCGATTGCAATATTTGGGTTTCCCAGCTCCGGATTCTCAGTTTTCTCATACCCGTTGTATAGAGTTTCGGTGTTCTTATTCCAACAGGGTGGGTATTCTTTTCTATATCCGCGGGGTATGTTACGCTTAGCGCTTCCGATCAGTACGCCAGCAAATCTTCCATAGTTTTTTGATTTCGGTGGGATCCATCGTAGATGTAAATCGACTTCTATTGAATAGGATGCCCAGTCCGCCTTGCGGAAGTTCCATCTTGGTTTTGGTATAGATTTTATCAGAGGTACTTGGATTCCGATATTGATAATATAATGTCTTGGCTGCGTGGGAAGCTTCGCAAGACCTTTCTCGTATGAGGTAGGGGGACTTGCGACGAGTCAGTTGTGACAAAGCACAGATCGGGGTTTGTGTCGCTCTGCCATCGTGCTGAATGGAAAGTTTTCAGATCTTTAGCATCATAGACCAGATGGAGATCTAGCTTGTCCATCCAATTTGACAGGCTCTCTCCGTTCTTGGCATTAGTTGAGTATCCCCAGCTGACATGGTGGCAGTTGAAGTCTCCCAAGTATACTCCTGGATGTTTTAGGGTTGGAAGTGGAGGGTTTGGCCATCTAATATTGGGAGGTTTGTAGACAGCTGATATTGTCGTTCCTGAGATCTCGTCAGTTACAATTTCAATATTATTCTGTCGGGTGCTAGTAATGATTTTATATTTGTCAATATCTTGTTGGAGGTACATTATAGATCCATGGATATTTGAGTTAATATTTGCAACTACCTTATAGCCTGGTACTTTCGCTCTGGCTTGGAGCTGGGTGTCGTTTGTTAGGTGTGTTTCTTGCAATGATATGATGTCAATGTTATTATCCCTAGCTATTCTGCTCAAATGTTCGCCTTTGTCTCGAGACATACCTTCTATGTTAAGTTGCAGAATATGGGTACAAGATCAAATATCCCTTGTCAATTGGCTCTTACAAGTGCCGTTGGAATTTTAGTTTTGTAGATCTAAATGGCCGTGAGGGACGTACGGTCTAGTTCGGCCGCCATATGTGTAGACTTTTTGCCGCTTTGCTCTTGCAAAGCGTTGGCCGATGTGCACCATCTTGGAGGTTGTCAACACTTCGCACGCCATCAGATTTAACTAATGTATTCGAAATATCATCAAATTCATAGTACATTTTAGCTTTAAAGAAACATAAATTTCTATATCTGTATGCTCTGCTTATATTTGGAGGTATTCCAGCAAATAATTCTGAAATTAGGCCATTTTTCTTTGCTCTAAACAAACACTCATCAAACTTAACGTATAAGACTTTATCATAAAATATATATGTTTTTCCAGAATAAGTTCTAAATATTGCATCAATTCTTTTTTCTTTTGGTATTCCTAAATTTTCAATAGATTTACCATTATATCCATTTTTAACATTAAAACTTGGAAAGTCAATGAAATAATATAAATTTTTAACAACTATTAAATCATCATCTGAAGGTCTTTGATAAATATGTGAAATTTCTTGAAAATCATTTGGCAAAAAATATAAATAATCTTTAATTAATTTCGGTTCTTTATCATATGATGATTTGCAATTAAACATGTATCAATTTCTTTATTAAAATCACATAAATTCATCAAAGGCTCATGAGTCGAAGACGAATTACCAACTGTATCTTTGGCTTCGCCTTCAGGCTGGCCTGCGGAGCCGACACTAGGTTTAACTGTTGTTGTTGTTGTTGGTATTAATTCATATTTTAATCGTTCAGGTTGTCTATATAAATATTGAACTGCCCACATATCGTCTTGAGTTAATTTAGCAATATCACCTTTATAATAGGCGTACATAATTGAATTATTATTTGCAGAATGTTCAATACCTAACGTGTCCGATTTCGTGTAATAATACTGTATAAAAATTAATCTGACCGTCAGGTGTATTGCCCGATTCACTAAAATACCAATTTTCTGATTTATCAAAATGAATTCCTAAACATTCATTATTATTTGGAAAGAAGCCATGTGCTAAAACATTACCTTTTTCGTCAAAACTGCTAGAACATATTCCTTTTTGACACCGTGAATTATGATTATGTTGAAACAGCATATTAGAAAATGAAATAAGTATGTCCGGTTAACACCGGTATGTCCGGTTATTAACACTATTGTACTCGCCTACGGCTCTGGGCTGGCTGTGCCAGTACTCAAACTTTAAATTTGAAACAGATTCCCATTGATCAAAGGCTTTTTGTGCTAATTCTTTCATTTCGTTTGTAGCTAACGAAAAATACCATTTAAGATTTGTTTTATTCCATTTTTGATAATGAACTTTATAAGCTGTTGGATTATCTTTAACGCCACATCTAGGTTTACTGATAAATGCAAGTGTTTCTTCAATTTGCAAGGCCCAAGAAGCTCTGGAGTTGTCGTCTGGTTGTAGGTGCTGCCGCATTCTGCACTTGTTGCAGATGATGTTGTTGAGGTTGGTTGCAGTGCTGGCTGATGACGTGTCCTAAGTAGGGGCTCGGTGACCCCAAAGCGGCACTTTTCGATCGAGCATCAAAGCCCGAACTCGTGTAATCTCTCGAACACAGCTCGGAGATCTTATCTTATCTTGACTTTGAAATTTACTTTTCCAAAAATAGGGACTTTAACATTTCCCGCGGCTAGCAAATTTTTTGGTATATCAAATTTCGAAATTTTTAAATTCTGGGCAATTGTTTTTGTAACTATATTTTTCTCGGCACCAGTATCGATTATCGCTAAGACGGGTACATTATTGACTATAATTTTTAATGTTAATATTTGCGTGCGGTTACTGACAGATTTAAGTACCTCTTTCGTAGTTAGGACGACGCGGGGATTTAATTGCGACATCGAAAATCTTTTGGGTTTTGTGGTTGTTTAAACCAACAGGCGCTTGCGTCCTGACCAATTTTATTGCAATGATAACATCTGGGTCTTCCATTTGGTGTTCTGGTGGCGGGAACAAAATGTTTCGGTTCGTATTTTTGATTACTTACCTTAGCATATGAATTATTGTAGCCACCAGAATAATTTTTTGGCGCATTTGTCCAGAAATTATTTCGTGATTGAAAATTTTTTGTTATTATATCTTGGTTTTGCGTTACTGTAACGATTATAATTTTGAAACGAATTTTGAAATTGATTTTGTAAATTCCTGCTTGAAAGGTTGGCTTATCTGTTTTGTTGGCTTATCTGGTTCGTTTGTAACCTCTTTCAAATTTTTTAACAAATTTACTATCGTCCATGTCCGGGTTGAAATCGAATACTAACAATTGTGAATCGTAAAAATATGACTTTACCGTTTCATCTTCTCTTTGTCGCCGGTTTTCGAATTTTATTTTGTAATCCGCTTCCGAATCGCCTAATTTAAACTCTTTTACAAATGCCTTTTTTACATCATTCCAAGTTTTGTCTTTGTTATACGTAATAAAAGACTCGAACCACCTATTTGCTATTCCTTCGAAAAATGAGCCAAAATTTGTTATTTTCAGATTATTCACCCATGCGTTGGCAATACGTCTTCGTTTGTAATTTTTAAAAAAAAACTTTCTGGGTTGTTTTTCCGATGATAAAAAATTTCCGGGCTAATAAACTGATGAGGGATTACGTGTTTTTTTTTTTTTTGAACTATTAAACGCGTCTGAAATTGTGTCGTCAGTCATTTTTTGTTTATTAATTATTGATTGCTGGTCTAAAACTGATCTGTGGAAATTTTAAGATTCGGTAAATACTGTTGAACCTCAATAATAGTATTCGAAATAACGTTTTGAATGTCTTGCACAGTGTCTTGACTCGAATATGTGGAATTTAGATATTGTGAATTTGGGTCTAAATACGATTCAAAATTTTGTGTAGCTAAATAGGGATTATTTTCTAAATGTAGATTAAAATTTACGAAATTATCGTTATTCTTGGTATTCGGGATTGCACTTAAATCCTCCACCACATGTCACGACCCAGTTTGGTAGAGCCTTTTTTTTCGGTGCTTTATTGCACTGAGGTCGGACTTAAATTAGGGACTCAATGTTACGAGAAATCAAAGTTAATTTTGAATTAAATAATAGCATTTATTTCAAACTAAAGCAGCAAAAAAAATTAACAATAAAACAAAACCAAATACTTACATTATCGGTCCTCAGGAGCAAGGCGGCACTACACTCTTTTCTAACTTGTCTTTACGACCTCGGTTCACCGACTGACTTCTTCTTTCTTCTTTTTCCGTCTTATCACCCGTTTTTGAAGTTTCAGCAAAAATCCCCTCAGTTATTACAATAATGTATTACATCATTATATGATCGAATTTTTGCTAAACGCTCATCCGGCGGATGATGGTTTCAATGTGAGTATGGAAAGAAATAAGTCGGTGAACTAGAATTTACTAATGTGACACTATGGATATTTTTTTTTTCGTCAAATGATTTATCTCCGCTGTTCGTATTCATCATTACCCATAAACATTGATTAATCGTTAATCATTTTGTCTTTCAAAATTACTAGTACTTTAAACTACAGGCATACAGAAACTTGTACAATAGTACTTGTAAATTGTAGGTAAATCTATGTCACTATTTTTATTCGTTAAAAAATATGAAACAGTGTAGTCGAGGATGGGATGGTTTAAATTAAATAACAGACAAGCACGCCATGCTCAAGGATGGTAGACATAGAGGATTGCTCAGGCCCTATGCTGCAATGTTAACCGTATTTCATCATCCCCACCATATTGCGTGACGTCACAACTGGCCAACATTGTTTGTTTACATCAGCTGTGCTTCGTGTTTTTTGGTGTTTTAATAAAATTAGAGCATATTAAGATCCTACAAAAGAAAATTGTAGTATGAAATAATGCAAATTTTAGTATATTTAAAGTAATTCCAATAATTTTAAATAGGTAGTGCATACATCTTCACTATATGCCTGGTAGATGGTATGCTGTATATGGTTGTAACAGCAGCCAAATAAAACCAAAACAAATGGGTGACAATCTCATTTTTTGTTCTTATTCTATCAGCAACAATATGGTCTCATCAACGATGAGAAATGCATGGGTCAACGGGTGCAGACGAGCGGATAAGTTCAACTCGATTCATAGCTCAATTTGCTCCATTTCACAAACAATGATTATCAACGTGATCTAAGGAACAAATTGTTARAATGCATTCATTTTTAGTTTAGACTAGAGTAAGCTATTTTATTGTCATACAGCTACAGTCGCCAAATTTCCATAGCCTATTCTCATCTAAAACAGAAATGAATGTATTATAAGTAGATACATATTTTATAAACTTGCATCGCTAACATTACACCAGATACAATGTGTTTCAGTATAATTTCCCAAGCATATTTTTGATCTTGTAACCCCCAGAAATTCTGTATTGTTTGTATTAAAATTATAAACGTGGGGTGTTATAAAATTCTTAATTGATTTTTAATTTATGTGATCTCTTTATTTTTCAATAATTTTAGAATTACAAAATTATTTTATTACTATTGTATTATTTTTATAATCTCTAAGTCATGTAGACAAATAGAGAAAGCAAATATTATTAATTTAATCTTTGTTTAATTTTTGGGATATCATTTAACTGAATTTTGATTGTACCTACGCTGGTTTCAAAATTCAAGTTTAGTGCAGCTACCAAATGTTTTTATTTGAAGAAATAAAATTTATATTGTGTTGAAAGTCGTTTTGCTCATTTCTTTCTTCTTTAAAGTCTTAAAGTTATTATAAAAATGGTTTATTTTGTTTTACATTTTTTTACCTATTATCCATTATTAAATTTTGTATTATTATTTATCAACAAAATTTATTGCATATAAAATTGTCAAAAATAAAACCCGTTTCTATTTTGTATGTATACCTAGGAATATTATTGATATTTTCCCGAGTTTGTGACCAAAAAATTTCAATGGCAATTTATTTATTACCTAAATCATTTTTGTTTGAGCATTTTAAAACGTAAAGAATACTCGTCAATATAAAAAGTAAAAAATTTGTTCCTATTCTTAATGTCTTATATATCATTAAAATGGAGAACAATGAATTATTGGAATTATTGCGTCTGATTACCCCGATTAGAAAACAGATTTACTCAATTTTTGGACACAAATAAACAGAAAATTCTATTTTGTATTACCTCAAATTATAACTACAATAATTTCATTATAAATTCAAAAGCGATTTTAACAAATTAATGTCATAATTCACTTTTATTTGCATTATTTGGTATTTGCTCCTATTAACTCCCATGTATTCGACGCGATTAAAGACCAGTTGTGACGTCACAGCATGTCTTTGGACCACGTGACGCCGGCTGACAGATTCGTGAGCCTGAGCAATCCTTTACGTCTACCATCCTTGCGCCATGCTTAGGTTTTATTCGCCATCTTCTACTTCTACTTGACAGACGACACACGCGCGAATTTCAAAAAGACATAAATTCATCTACAGTTCGGCCAACCTAACTAGTGGCGTCCCGACACTCTCGACACTCCAATCAAATTGGTTAACAACATAAAGTTACAAACATAAGTGTTTTCATAAGTTTTAACATAACATAAGACATTATGTTTACATAAACGACATAAGAGATAAACGTAAGTCATCATAACATAACATAATAGGCAACTTAGAAAGCCGCATTAGACACAACCTAAAGAACAAGCGACTTAAAACGTAAAAATCATAACACATATCACCGAATTGAAAAGATTGCGCATAAATATAAAACATGGCAGTTATGGGAAAACTAAACTAGAACATAAACGAAACAAATAAAATAAATATTAAATACAGAAAAACAAATAAAACAATTCTAAACTAGTTATCAACTGGACTGAGCCATAACTTCATATTAGAGGGGCTACAAACGCCTTCAAATGGAATTTGAGTAATCTGAAATTCTTCGATATCACTGATTAAATACCGGTCATTTCCGAGACATTTTTTCACTTCGTAGGGACCTCGAAATTTGGGTAATAGTGTTTTATTGACTCCGGGAGTAACGTCTATATTTCTTGTCATTACAAAGTCGCCTACCTTATAGTCATAGGGAGTTTTATGTTTATTATCATAGTATTTTTTATTATAAGACTGAGTTTTTGTATTAACAACTAGAGCGTTTGCCCTAACATAATCTAAATTTCGATTTGTATCTTCGATATCTAAGTAATATCTAATTACATCGTTTTTGTCTTTCTGATTGACTCCAAAAAGTAACTTAGAAGGAGAATTTCCAATAGATCGACAATAAGAATTATTGATCGCAAACTCAACCTCGGGCAAGGCTTTGTCCCAATGATTACGAAGATCTGATAATTTCGACAACATCGGAGTTAGATCCCTATTGACCCTTTCAATTTGGCCATTGGCTTCGGGAGTACTTGTAGCAACCTTGACATGTACGAAACCATATTGTTCTATGAACTTCTCAAATTCGGAAGACTTAAAGCAAGAACCTCTATCAGAAATTAAGCGGAATGGTGCACTGTAAAACCTAAAGTACGTTTTTAACGACGAAATCACCTCGCAAGTTTTAGTAGACTTCACTGCGAATAGAGTGACAAATTTGGTAAAAGAATCAATGACTTCGAAAATATATTTTTTACCGGTCGGCGTCTTTCTTTCTTTCTAGCGGTCCGTAGTGATCAACAAGTATAGTCATGAACGGTTTATCGCCTTTTGGGATATTGTGAAGAGAACCTTCAATTTTACCAGTCACATGAGCGTACGTAATACACTTTAAACAATTTTTTATATGAACACGAACCTTTTGTCTTGCGTGCGGAAACCAATACGCGCGGCTTAAATATTCATAAGATTTGTCAAAACCAAAGTGACCCAAATTGTCATGACATAACGTTAAGATATTCTGTTCCATCAGACTTGAAACATAAAAGAGGAGTTTATCATCAACTTTGCTGTATACTAAACCGTTTCGGAGCTCAAATTTTTTATTTTGTCTCACTTCTAATTCTGACTTCCAAGCTTTTATAGCTGGGTCTAAATTTTGTGCTATAGCAAGATTCTGCTCGAATGTGTTTTCTTCAATTACCATCACGGGAGTGCAGCGACTCAGCGCGTCAACGTGCTGCATTCGTTTACCGGCACGATGTTCAACTGTATAATCATAGTTTTCGAGAACAAGAGCCCATTTGCTGATACGAGGGTTGATATCCTTTTTATTCAAAGCCATTTTAACTGCGTCACTATCAGTTACTACCTTGAATCTCAACCCGTGCAAGTACACATGAAATTTCTCAACTGCGTAAACTATAGCTAACAATTCTAGCTCATAGCTGTGAAGTTTGGATTCAGACTCGGTAGTGCGCTTACTCAAGTAACGAACAGGCCTAAATTTACCATCATCCTGTTTCTGTAAAAGTATAGCACCAAAACCTTTTGAACTAGCGTCGCAGTGAACTTCTGTTTCCAGCAAGGGGGAATAAATAGCGAGAACAGGTGCATCAACTAGAGAATTCTTCAAAGTTTTGAAAGCCATAAGCTCACCATCACCAAATTTAAAAACAGCGTTTTTTCTAATCAAGTCATACAAAACTCTTGTTTTTATAGAAAAAGATGGAATGAAACGTCGAAAGTAACTCGCTAGTCCCAAGAATCTTTGAACGTCCTTCGAACAGGTGGGAATGGGAAAATTTCTAACACACCCCACATTTTCGGGATTTGGCTGGATGCCCTTTTCATTTACTAAATAACCCAAATAAACAGTTTCATAGTTTAGGAACGTGCATTTATCTAAGCGAAATTCCAATTTGTGTCTACCAGCAATATTAAAAACTTCACGGAGAATCGAAAGGTGTTCATCCAAATCTTCGGTTGCAATCATTATATCGTCAAGATATATAAGAATTTTATGACTATTAATCAAATCCGAGAACACTTCATGAATATATCTTTGAAACACACGAGGCGCATTAGTAAGACCGAATGGCATCTTTAAAAATTCGAACTGACCTAAAGGTGTAATAAAAGATGTATATTTTATGGAGGATGGAGCCATGCGTACGTGATGAAAACCGTTTCTTAGATCAAGACAACTAAAATATCTTTTATTTTTCAACATGTCCAAATGATCATCAATCAGAGGGGTAGGATAGTTATCACGTACTGTTATTTTATTGAGCTCTCGATAATCCACACATAGCCTAATTTCTTCATTCTTTTTGCGTACTAAAACAATCGGGCTGCAATAAGGTGATTTACTAGAGCGAATTACACCGTCTTTTTCAAGATCATTTAAAATTACGCGGAGCTTTTCCTTCTCAGCAAAAGATAAACGTCGCGGTCGAAACGTAATAGGTTGATCATTTTTAAGTGTAATATTCATTTCAAAGTCCGACACAGTCTTAAAGTCTTCCGGATCAGAATGGTTCCTGTAACTCTCCTCGTACATATCATTAAGTCTCAGTTTAACATGTAAAGGTAAATAGGGATTAACATTCAAATCAATTTTAGCATCGTCTAAATCATCGTCAATATTGATATGAGGTATTTCGTTTGAATCTAATAGTTCAGAACTCTGAACGCAATCGATCTGAACTGTTTTACCCAATGAAACTTTTAAATTTTGACAAGAAATAAAGTCTCTACCAAGTATAGCGCTGAAAGACATAGTATTGTCAGGTACTACGTAAAATTTTACAGATACATTAACAGAATTTACAGTGATTACAGTATTAAATATGCCAAGGATAGTCAATTTAGATCCGTTAATACCAGAAAATTCTTCATTGTTATGAGTCGGGTCATAATTAATATTTGCTATATAACGAGACTTGATCAAACTAATAGGGCTTCCCGTATCAACAAGACAATTTAAATGGTAATTACAAATAGTATCATACTCGTCTTTAGTCGTAAGGTCTACCGAAATTGTATAGGGTGCTGCTGTCGATGATTCAATAACGTTGGTGGTGGAATCTGCTTGTGCCTGGACGGTGGTGTGCTTCCTTCCTGCTGCAACTGGACAGTCTCGTACTCTGTGATCTGCTCGTCCACACTCAAAGCATGTTCCAGGTGCTCTTCTTGGTTTACGGCATTCACTAGCTCTGTGCCCTGCAATATTGCAGTTGAAACAACGTACTTGTGACCCCCACATCACCCTGTGACTGCTGCCACTGACGCCTCCTGCTGACGTCGATGCCTTCGTCTGAGTTGGGACCTGTCTTCCAAATGTTCTTGAAGAACTCGAACTGCTGCCTAAATTTGCACCCGCTTGTCTCTCAGTACCCGAAATTTCATTCATCACTTTCATAAACTCTGACAAGGAAGTAAATCTTGACATCTTCGCCTGTGTTTGAAGCATGCAATTATTATAATAATTATAATAATAATTATAATAATAATAAAACAATTATAATATTCCAGGAATTTCTCATTTCTTCCCCACTTCCGGGCTTCAAATCTCTTCATACAACTTAACCGGTCTTCTCTGTTCCCAAAAGTCGAAATCATCTTGTCCTTTAATTCGACAAGGCTTAAATCCAAATGTTCTGGCCTGGAGTCGAACCATTTCTTTGCAAATCCTGAGAGTCTGTTAATCGCAGCCAACAATAATTCGCTGTCATTCGGACCATAATTCCTCTTAACAGCCGTAATGCGATTGAACCATAACGTCACATCCTCTCCTTCTGTTCCAGCAAACTCGGGTATTAAGTTAACGATTTCACTCTGCCTCATACTGTAATCTCGTTGATTTTGCAACGTTCTTACAGTGACTGCAATTATGTCTTCGATCCTTAAAGGAGCATCATCTCCCGCTGCTTCGTCGCGGCCCTCGTCATCATTTTCGCCCAGCATGTTTTTGTTTCACAGCTTATCGCATCCAGGAAAATACTTGTCTCATCGAATTCTACGGTTGCCTCGGGGCTGTGGTTGATCCCACTTCTGAAGTTGTAGTCGAGGATGGGATGGTTTAAATTAAATAACAGACAAGCACGCCATGCTTAGGTTTTATTCGCCATCTTCTACTTCTACTTGAAAGACGACACACGCGCCCTCATCACGCGAGGCGCGAATTTCAAAAAGACATAAATTTATCTACAACAGAAATATTTGTAATTTGATACATCCTGTTTGTATTTTCAATTTTACAAGTTGTAATTTGTATTTTTGTATTTTCTTTTATGAAACCAAATTCTGCAAGTTATAAGCTACAAGTCTAATAATATTAGATTGTAGTTTATTATGAAACGGGTCCCTGATATTATAATTTTCAATTTGTTTGTTATCAAATTATCAAGTTATCAAATGTTTAAATTTCTTATTGGATCCTCTTGGTATGGAAACGATGAACAAAAACACGATTTATTTTAATCGTGTATTTGTTCATCAAATGTTTCCTTAATCCACTAAAAGTCCAGTAAAAATATCTGTAACAATTTAGGAAACAGCACTGTATATGTAGTTTGGGATTATCAAAAAGGCCGTGCACAAGTCTTAAATACCATAAAGTTTTTTTAGTTTTTTTTTTAAGTGGTAAAACATATGCACAAATAATTAAACATGTTTCATCTGCATACAAAACAACTCAAATTTTTATATCTAAATAAAGAATTTAAACATCTATTGAGTTCAGACCTAAGTAAATACAGTTTTCTTATTCCCTCCTCAAAGTAGCTATGAATACCATCACTAATGGAATTATAAACGCGAGAAGCAATCTCGTCAACAGAAGTTGTACAGTTGGCTTCCATCATCTTTTTTTTTAACTGATTTTCCCATATCTTCTTGGAGGAATAAATCCTACATTTCTTTAGCAGTCTGCTTTTTCCCTTTATTTTTGAATATGTAACGATTTTGAAATACTTCGAGAGCCCCTCTGGCAGATAACTTTTTGGTTGCTTCTAAATATTCGAGTTTAGTCTTCTTCTAAAATATTTACCAAGAAATTAACAAATTAGTTTTGAAACAGATCGGGTGTTGACAAAATGTAAAAAAAATTACCATCTTACCAAAGATTGTTTCAGTTTCATTGGCTCATCTTCAGAAACAAGTTTGAAATAAAATATTTTCATAAACTGCCAGAAATGTAAAATGTATGGATCCAATTTAATATTAAAAACGAAATACGTCATAAACAATGTTTTAAATGCAGTCAGGCTGCCACATAAAACGAGCACATGGTATCAGTTTCTTATCCAATACTACACTTAACTTCTTATGGTACTTTTATGTGACCCAAACGCGAGAAGATAGGGCTAAGTGCAGCTTTATTTTGAGACTACAGACGATATTGGTTGGTTTGTCTAGAAATTAGATAAATTAACTAGATTATCATCGACAATAGGCGAAAAAAAGTGACCGGTGGGGGCACCACAATTTGACAGTAATGGACGACGAAAAACGTATACCGGCTCATTATCTTATCTGATTTTTTTTTGTAGAAAAAGAGTACCTACTTTTGTCAGAAATCATCATAAGCGAGCGGGGCGAGCAAGAATTGCGAAAAAAAGTGACCGGTGGGGGCACCACAATTTGACAGTAATGGACGACGAAAAACGTATACCGGCTCATTATCTTATCTGATTTTTTTTTGTAGAAAAAGAGTACCTACTTTTGTCAGAAATCATCATAAGCGAGCGGGGCGAGCAAGAATTGCGCAGCAGGCGACAATTTTTTTGAAAAAGGGGCGTGGTCAACCTTTTTTTTATAATATCCGTACGACTTTCTGACTCCTGACAGAAATTTTTTGTAGACAATGATTTTCTAAACTACATTTTATTTATAAGTTTATAACATTAGTGGGTAAAAATTTGATGTTAATGTTTGATTTTTTTCAGACCTTTTTGCCTTTTCTAACAACTGCTTGTCTCCTTTTATTTCCTCCCAAAATTGTTCACAGGTTAAGCCGACATTTTCTTTCACTTTCATTACGCTCTCAAGGGTACTAATTTTGAGATGAGATTTTTCTTTGGTTCAATATTGGCCCAAGATGCTGAAAATTCGTTCGCATTCAGCATTTGTTCCTGGAAGCGTGAAGATAAAAGATAAATGTTTTATTGTGCTATTTGCTTCATTCGCACTTTCGAGCAACGTTCTCCACCTCATAACTAAGGGTACTGTATCACTTTTCCACTTTTCTAGATTTATGTCTAGGCAGGTTTTTATACAATTGTAGGTATCAAAAATATCATTGCTACTTATGGCAGGCATTGGTAGCGACTTGGTAGCATCTAAAAAGAAGATATATGATTCTTTAAATTCTTCGTAAGAGAATTTCCTGTTGAGTATAAGATGGTTCATCTTTTTTGCTTTGTTGCAAAATCTGTTAGTCCAAGTTTCTAAATAATCTATTATCGCAGTTTAAAATCTCACAAGTACTGCAGTAACATAAGATCTATCTAACAATCCTTCTGTTTCAAGCTTTTTTAAAACATTGTCAGCCACGAATGGTATAAAACGCTTTCACGTCTGCTTCTATATTGAGAAAGTAAATTATCAAATTCTGTTGATACTTCCTCTGCACTCACATCTTTTCCTTCTATGGATTTCACAGTTTCATGAAATAAATGAAATTGAGGTTGGAGGAAAAGCAACCAAAATTCTGAAGATTCAGACTCAAAAAAAAAATAGTAATGACATGTGGTGAATTTTCTTCGCTAAGAAAATATGATTTCAGAGGTTCAAAAGCTGCAAGCACTCTATCTACACATGGTGACAGAGACAGCCAGCGTGTCTTGGAATGTGAAAGTACCATTTTAAATTCGCAACCAATAAAGTTGCAAAATTCTTTCAATTTTCCTGTTCGAACAGTAAATATATTAAAATGGTAATATACTTTGAACATAATATTTTCTATATCTACTGGAATTATCTTAGATGTTGCTACAGAAAGTGCATTGTGTACTATATGAGCTGCACATCCTATGGTTAGCACATCTCTCTGTAAGTGCTTACAAGTTTTGCATGAACATTTCCAGTTGTCTTTTTGGAAGATATTGCACCAAAATTCACTGGTGCATTATCAGCAGAAAATTCAATTATTTTATCTTCTAAATTGTATAAATTTAAATCTTCTATAATTACCTTAGTTATAGTTTCAGCCGTTTCATTTGGGAGACTGTGAATTTTCAAAATACAGGTTTTAATTTCTATTGAAGGATTAATAATGTAATATCTCACGACGACAGGAAACAGTTTGATATTTTTGTGGTTTTATGCATCACATGAGAGCACATGCTTTTTGCAAATCTTTTCTCAATCCATCTTCGGACCAACTGCAGATAATATTATTAACAAGACATTCTGACTTTGTTCTTGCACAGGTTATTTTACGATCGCATGTTTTCTTTAATAAATTTGATGTACAATCCATATCCCTAAATGAATGGTCATGTTTCACATTACGGTATGACCATGTAAGTTCGATAAGTGTTAGTTTTTCGTCTTATGAAGTTAGATTCTTACGACGAAAAAATGACTCCAACTTTTGTTTAATAGAGACTGAAGAGCTCTGTTTGTGTTTCTTTGAATTCGCATGTTGTTCAATATCGAACTATCCTTTATTTATGATAGAGACTGTTTGTATGGATCTTCCTTTACGCGTTTGGCAAACATGTATGTTTCTTCAAAACTGCCCAAAAATTTGCACTTTCCACGAGACATTGTTGTCGCACTACAAAACTGAAATATTAAGATTAAGTACAATACATTAATAACTGAAATTTGAATCTCACTTGATTTGGATTTAATCAGGTAACTTCAAAACTGCAACATCAGGGAAAGTACGTGTTAACAATCTCGCTTCTGTGATGCTGATATAGTGATGTACGTGTATGTGTAGTATATTGCTTATATAATCCTACATAAATGATCATTGATGTTTACGATGAAATCAACAATTTCGTCTAATAATGCAAAACTCCGTATCAGCATTTGACATATTGTAAAAAGAGTATATTAAGCGTTTTTTTTTTGTCAAAAGTAAGAGTAAAGAGGATATTATTTGCAAAAGAGTATAATACTCTGAAAAAGAGTACGTCTGGGCAGCCTACATAATCAGTTTTTCAAACAATGCGCGTAAATATCAGAAGGATAATTTTTAATTAAAAGTCAAATTTTTCCGGAAGTGGGCAACTTGAATAGATATTTGTGCCGTTTTCATGTGCTTCAAGAGCGATTTGTCTAGGTATTATGGTTCTTAAGATTAACTCGATGAAGTGTTCGAAATAAAGAAACTTTACGATTTTTTATGTCAGTAGTATATTTACGTAGATTAATTAAATTGGCAAAATCTCTACGCTTTGATAATTTATTGTATTAAATTCTCACTTAGTTAGCTGACAATCGTTGAATAATAATATATTTCATATTGTTAAATATGAATAGAAAAGCTGCATAATCAGTTTGGTAGAATTGGAAGCTAGGTTTTTATACTTGTGTTTAGTCTCACCGTGGTTGTATTGCGTGCTTTTTTTTAATTAAATGGATACTTTAAATATTTAGTAAAGAATTTTGTAGGACCCCTGTTTAACAAAAAGAATTCGAATTGACGTTAATAATGGAAAACAAAAACAACTCCAAGTGTAGGATATGTTTAATCAAAATTGAACCAGGACTTTGCCAAAATATCTTCAAGCAAACTCGCATAGGATTATCAGTGTCGGAGTTGTTGTCATTTTTAACATCAATTCAGGTAATGAGAAGATAAATGTACGCATTTATATATTTTTATAAAAGAATTTTAGTTTCGTCATAGCGATGGGTTACCAAATTCAATTTGTGGAATTTGTGAAGGAAAAGTAAATGTTGTTATAGATCTCTATTCCGCCATCGTAGCTTCTGATTTTGAGCTGAGAAAAGGTGTTCAAGAAAGTTGTTCTTCCGAAATCGAAGAACCAATAAAAATTGCTTTTACGCAAGAAATAAAAACAGAACCGTTCAAGTTTGAAGCTCCCTCTGAAACAAGGTCTGTAAGTGTGGAATTATCAACGTTTGCCTCTAAAAATGAGGAAAAATCACAACAAAATACTTACTCTTGTGGCCTTTGTCTGAAGAAATTTACTCTCGAGTCGGCTTTGAAAAACCACAGAAAGAGTCATATGCTTAAAAACAAAATGTTTAAATGTCATCTTTGCAACAAAGCATTTAAGTGAGTAGGTTTTTTTGTTGATTTTGATTTTTGCTAACTTATTTTTAAGGAAACGGATAGGTCTGCTTCATCATGGACGGATGCACAATCTAAACATGTCACTTAAACAATATTATCGGGAAACAAACTCATATGGTTGTCAATTATGTTCAAGGAGATTTGCTTCTAATGATGCGCTACAGCAACATATTAAAAGTCATCAATCGAAACAACAAGTGTTTAAAAGTCGTGGCAGATTTTACACTAAGAAAAAACAGTGTCTGTGTGAAATTTGTGGTAAAAAATGCAATACTAAGATGGCTTTAAAAGTGCATTCGAGAATTCACAAAAAACTTAAACCAAAGTCAGAGGAAAACATATACTCATGCAGATTTTGTAATACTCAGTTCCGGCTTAACCAAAGTTTGCAACTTCATGTCAAAACAGTGCATTTGCAGCTAAAAAAAGAATCATCAAGTTAGAAGTTAAAGGAGATTTTTATTACGTTTTTTTTATAGAATTGTTTGTTAATTTTCAGTTTGGTTAATAATATTTCATATATTTTTTACGAATACAGTTTGGATACTGCGACTAATAAATCAATGAAGAACGTTCGGTTGCTACTTAACCAAAGTTTGCAACGTCATGTACAATTCACTCGCCCTAAAAGAACAATTAAGTCTTATAATTGAGTTTTATAACATAACTATTATAGAATTGTTTGTTAATTTTCAGTTTGGTTAACTATTTTTTTTTATAATTTTTGTTATTATGAATCTAGTTTGGATTTTTTCAGTAATAAATCAGTGGAGAATGTTTATATTTCTTTAACGTCAACCCTTTTATAACGGCATTCTTTCTACCTAATACAAACACCATAATTTAAAAAAGTAAGATTTATTTATAAAGTTTTGTTGGGACTTCTTTTTCTTCTTTAAAACATTTGTATGATCATTGTCTTCTGGAAAATTTGAATTTAGACTTCTGGAACTGATATAACATTTTATACAAGGTGTACCACCTAAGACTTTCGGATCTCATATATCTATTATTTACCAAGGGATTTTAACAAAATTTAAAATGTACAGAATATAATAGGTAGAGATTAATAAATGTTACTAAAACGACCCTAGCCCTTCAAATCTGATTTTAACATGCCTTTTAAAAATGCTAAACCACCTAACTTGTGTTAGCTGAATTACTTGAATTTGAACTTTCATGATTCGATGGCTTATCTTACAACACTTGATTTTTATTTTCAGACACATTTTTGTCGTTAATATCATTGAAAAAGTCTTTTTCGTTAGCTATAGCCTCTTAACTCTGGTGTGGTAAGATATTTTCGGTTCATCACAAGACTGTCACTGATGACACAAACTTACAAACTTGCACCAAAATTGAGGTGATGTTAAATGACACATTTAGTGCGTGGATTTTAAAAATAATCTTAAATTATAATTGTAGAATTGACCCAAGAGGGGTCATTTTTGACCACAAGGTGTCAGAAATATTTTTTTTTTTTGACAAATTTGGTTGTTCGATCAAGCTAAAAATAAAACACATAAGAAAACTCGCCAAAAAATTGGATTAAAAAAATAATGGGACCATTAACGCTAATATTTCCAAAAATTTCTATGAAAAACGGTGTCTGGGGTCCAAATTTCCTCCCTTGGTCATCCGAAGGTTAAATAAAATATGATGTTTTTTGGGATTTTTGGATAAATCTTTTTATTATAATATGTCTTTAAAAGCTAACCTTTTATTGATCGATTTGGCTCAGTTTTTGAAATAAGTTTTTTTTTTTTTGACAAAAACATACTCTTTTTAAAAATTTATTACACAAAAACTAGGGCAGCTAGAAAGAAAAAAATTCTACTACCACAAAGAGGAAAGTACAAGCTTTAAGGGTATAGCAGTTTTTAATTGCATTTGCAAACACAAAAAATGTCGAATTTTGTAAAAACTTGAATAGTTCAAATAGAACACTCTATTTTTTGTTTTTGCAATTAATAGATTGTTTTGTCTATCTAAGAACATACTTCTAATATATGTCTTAAATCTCTTGGTTTCTAGCATTTCTGTTTTTGTAGTATGGATGCTTTGGTTCGTACAAGCACTTGTTTTCTTCAACCATTGCTATTATTAGTGAAACTTGCTGATGCGACCACATTTTATCAAATAAACAACGTGTAAATAAATAATTCTTTAATTTTTTAGGTTATGTTGATTTTCATCAGCTGTTACCGGTAATGTTGGTAACGTGAGGGTCGTTACTGCGCAACTGCTCTGAGTAGTTTAAGCATATGAGACACGAATTAAGTACAAGAAATTAAAACAAGCCCTAATTTCTTGTACTGAAAGGACGCGCGCATGCTTTTTTCAGTACGAGAATTTTAAGTACTTATTTCAGTAGTGAATTTAGTATAGTGGCAAACGGCTCTTAGGTTATTTAGCACTAAGAGTGTTGTCAGTTCAAAGTGGTAACTGTGCAGTGTAAGTCCCATCAAGAAGTTATGTCAGAAACATGTTTTGCCAAAAATTCTCCTTGGACAGTAGTCATGATACTCATAATAATCAAAACGAAGTCTTTTTTTTAAATAAGATTTATCTTCTCTGATAGTGTCTTGAGGATTAGAAAATAAAAAACAATACTTCGGATGAAAACCTTTTCTTCTTGCATTTCTTTGACCCAAGACCAGTGATAGGACTCCTTTAGGTTTTATCGGCGAGGCTGACAATCCGTTTCGCATGCATCGGTTGTTTGAATATGGACTCAAAACGCCGTCAAAATCGGGAGTAAAAAAAGATTTTATTTATAAGAAAATAAGCTGAACAATGTTAATTTATTGAATCTGTTGGGGGTATCAAGTTACTCCGTAGGCCTAGGTACCCTTGAATTTTCTCCAGATTTGGGGAATCTGTTTATGGAAGAATATTTTCAGAAATAGAAATGGGAAATTTTGCAGTGAAAATAACATACGTGAATTGGGAATTATTTCGTAAAACATGACAACTTAAATTGAGGGTGGGAACTGCATTTGGTGCTAAAATTCGTCTTACAAAGGGTTGTGAAGACAATGCAGAACAACACTCATTAATAAATTTATTATCAAAGTGAAACATGCATATGAAATTCCTTTTTGTAAATAAATTACAGTGGCATTCCTCTATTACGTAGGTCAGGCTAAAAATTTTGCGCCTTTATTAACAAACATATCATTTTTCACGCCTTTAAAGGCAACTCATTAACTAAGTTTTGAAACGCGTCTACGGCAGCTTCAGGGGAATCAAAAGTCAAGCCTCACATTTTGTTTTTAATTGGCGGGAACAAAAAAAAATTATAAGGGCCAGATCAGGACTGTAGGGTGGATGCGTCATTATTTTTATCCCTGATTCGTTTAAGAATTCAAGCTTTTCACTAGCAGTGTGGGAGGACGCATTGTCATGATGCAAGATGATCTCACTTTGTGGCCTCTTTTCTCTCACTTTTCTAAAGACCTGTGGCAAACAAGTGGATGTGTAACAGTTTGCATTGACAGTTTTTATATCTTCAAGTGGAATTGTTGCAATGTAACCGGATCTAGAGAAAAATGCGGCGATCATTTTCCGACCAACACTTTTCGGACTTACTTGGATTTTCTTCAAAAAGAAAAACTTACAGTGCGGACTGAGGCTTGGTTTCAGGTTCATAACGGTAAATCTAGGTCTCGTCACTTGTTACAATGTTGAACACATGATTTGACTGTCTATTATTGAATTTGGTGAGCATTTTCTTGCACCAGTTTACACGTGCTTTTTTTTAGGTCATTAGGCACCCATCGAGCACACACCTTTCTGACACCCAAGTTTTCATGAAGGATCTTTTTGACTTGACTCCTGCCAGAGTCCCTTGAATATTATCATAGGTGCAACGATTTTTTCGGAAAGCATGCGGTGCACATTAACATTTTCTTCAGTGGTTACCGTTGAAGGACGTCCTTCACGAAAATTGTCTGTCAATCAAGTTTGACCTCGTTCGAATTCGTTGTACCATCGCTTCACAGTAGCGTATGAAGGGGCCTTCTTACCAAATATATGAAAAAGTTTTTCTGGATACTCTTGCCGAGACAGCGAATCTCGAAATTCGTAAAAGGCTATGGCTCAGAAGTGCTCTCGGCAAGCATTAAAAAAAAAATTACAACAAACCACCACCTCCTTAATGAAATGTATCAATATCCCGCCTGGGCATTTCGTAAAAAATGCATTGGAGCAGCGATTCCGAATTTTTTCTTAGTTACGGGGGTTACTAAGGAAAAACTGAATAATTTTTAATTATTAACGAAAAATAACGCAATTAATAAAAGCTGGGAAGGAAGAGGACAACAAAACAAGATACGCCAGTGTAAAGGGATGGAGGAGTACTAATCGATCAATACTCAATTTATTATAAAAATATTAATTCTACAATTCTTAACCTAATGTGATTCTAAAACAGTTTGCTTATTACAACCTTTAATTAAACTATAATCTACATTGCACAATTCCACCGTTTGTGTGGCGCTGGTACAATTGGTCTGTCGCTGAGCAGTAACAATTAATGCTGATGAACTATAAGCTATTTTCTGGCTTTCCTCACTTTCTTTCGGTAACATTTATTGCACAATTTGACAGAACCGTCACTAGACAGGGAAGTGAGGTGACTGACTTGGATTCAATGAACTCCATAAGAAATTAGCCCATAGTTCTGTTTAATGAAGATTAAACATCCAGAGAGATTTGATATTATGAGGTTGAACCCTTTAAGCTAAAACATTGGATGTGTCAAAAAATTTCCCCAGATTAAAGCGCCAATGGGAATCAGTTGAACTCAAAAAATGCCCAGGCGAGAAAAGGATTATTTCTATTGAGACGGCGATGCAACAAACAAACGATCAACAATTTTTGAGAGCCGTAAACGGTAGTAGGAATAAAAAACTTCAGAGAATTTAGAAAAAATATTTGACATTTGTCAAATGACTAGAAATAGTCAAGGCTTACTAATTGCAGACTGACGTACGTATTCCTAGTCTTTCTTCGACCTATTTTAACAGTTGTACAATAAACATGTATCTAGTAATAGTAATTTTCGCCGGTCTAGGGTGTGTTATAGGACCATATAAGATGCTTGGGGACTGTAAGATCTTGGTGCAATCACACCTAACATTCAACTGGTCCATTCAGTTGCTAATGTAGTCGTAGATCCTTAACTTTTCACAATTTATAGTAATAGCATTTAAATAACTAAAGACACATATCCTCTTATTTTTTGTAAACAACTGATGTCAAACAGGGTTCTTCATCTCAGCCTCCATCTTATGTAGCTCAGTTATTATTTAAGTGTGAATTTTGATATTGTGTAGACTTTATTTATATTCTAGGCGCGCATTTCAGGAAAATATTTTTTATTTTACAGGTGATCTAAAAATAAGTTACAATACAAATATGTTTTTTTTTTAAATGAAGCACCATAATGTTTCTTGGCATTTTTTAATGTAGCGATTATTTTCAATATTTTTAAGCTTAACTTCTATTAGAGAATTTTGCTTAGGTTTATAATTTGTTGTTTTTGGCGAAACCATCCTCTTTTTAAATCCAACTTTGGATTTTTTTATGGAGGCTATATTCTATTTCTGTATTTTTGAAACGTCTTTTTGTTCCTGATTACAACGATGTATAATACGATATGATCAAATTTTACATGCTGATCAAAATTAAGAAAAAGTGTTTTTGCGAAGTGCTTTGGAAAAAACTCCAACAATTTTAATTAACAAACTTGTAGAAGGATTTGATAGAACTTGTAATTTAACACAATACTGTACTGTCCGTACCCGGTGCTTACCCGTACTCATGATTTAAACAGTTATAGCATAATTTTTTATCTTTAGCAAAATTTAACCGCTGGTTATTTGACATGTTTTTAAATTCGGAACAAGCGTAAATGCTATGAAACAAATGACAGTACTTACACTTGGATTTGTATTGATGATCGGTAACTTTTCCTAGGGGTCGTTGTTCCCCTGGGTACTTGTTGTCTGCTACTGCCTCCAACGCTTGGAATCTTCGAAGTATGAATTTGAGTACGTTGTCCAAGGACTGCATTTTGAAGGTATTTTCTATCGATGCCTCGTACCTCTCGTTGGTTCTTGAGTCCCACTTATTTGCCACTACACAAACTATCATGGGGTCCCAGTTTGATGTATCCGAACCTTGCATTCGTATGGCTTCTAAACACTCTTTTACGGTGTTGTACATAGTCTTAAGGTGCTCCGCAGATTCTTGTGACATTGTCGGTAATTGAAGAATCTTGTTGATTAACTTGTTCACTATTCTTCTTTTATTATCGTACCTTTCAGTGAGTTCTCTCCAAGCGCTTTCGCAGTTTCTCTCAGTTATTTCGTAATGCAGAATTGTTCTGCCGGCTTCCCCTTTAACGTACGTTTTCAGATATTGGAGTTTTTCCACCTTGCTCAAATTTTTGTTGTCATGAATCACTTTCTTAAATATGTCTTGAAACGTTGGCCACTCGTCGTATTTTCTCTCCTTGATGGTATGCCAATTTTTGACCACAACGTCAAACTGTGTCTTACCCGCTAGGGACGGAAGAGTCACACGTTCGAATTCCTCAAAGTCGAACTCAGAAACGAGGCTCCTAACGTCAAATCTCGCATAGAAAAGTGACGCAGGTGGAATGGGATATTCCCGCAAAGCTTTAAAGCTTTTCTCGGTTGTTCGAGAGATTTCAGACAGGGTCTGTATGCATAGGGAGGCCCCAGGATGGTCCTGTTGTTTGGACAATATGTGGGCGTTTTGTTTGACAACGCAATAGGGGACCTTTGATTCAATCGTGTGGTAAACCACAACCCCCAACTTCCTCCTAACGTACTGAGCCGCTGTTATTCCCGACATCCTTCTGGCAAAGACCAGTTGCTCCTCTCCGAACTTCTTCCAGGCGGAGTAATAGACCTCGCTTGCTAAAGTCGCAATCTTTCCCGAAACGGCGAGCCTCTAGCTCTCACCAACTGCTCATACTCTAAATCCAAACCCGCACTAGCTGTCCTGCGCAAATTTGGCTCGAAGGACCATGTAAAGGGATGGAGGAGTACTAATCAATCGGCGGTTCGATCAATACTCAATTTATTATAAAAACATTAATTCTACAATTCTCTTAACCTAACGTGATTTTAAAACAGTTTGTTTATTACAAACTTATGTTTGGTATCAAACAAACACGGTGCCCTTCGTATAATTGAATTAACTGCGACGTTAAATTACTTGTCCATTCAATCTATCCATTAAAAATACGCATATAAGTATTTTATTGTTCATAAACAACAAATTAAATTTTAACTTACCTTATTACTCATGGTAGTAACAAAATTACAAAATGCGACTATATATATAAACTATATTTTAGTTTTACTAGAATTATCAAGAAATAATCAAATTTTACTTTGAATTAAGCGAAATTGACATTAAATGTGACAGTATTGACAGCTATGTTATTTGTAGTGGATTGTTTCCAAGGTATATGCTCAAAATTCATACTTTTTGATGTTGTAGCGCGGTGTAGAGTTTAGTTTAAGCCCAAATAACTCGAGAACGGTACTTTTAGCGATATGGAACAAGAGTATCTTTTTATAAATAAATGAGTGGGCTTTCGCACTTTCTCTTTGAGATGCTTAATGTCTCTTACTCCATTGATAGTCCAAGCTTCATTTATTTGAGGAGAACAAACTAGGCACACGTAACATAAAAAAGCGTTTTTTAGGCTACAACCGCACAACCACTTAGCTTATAAATACAGTTTTTCGTTAAACTTTCTGTTAAAAGTACGACTTTCACTTTTGCACTCTTGTTTCATAGTTTAAACTAGAGTTTTGAATGTAGGTTTAACACATAAAAATATAATAATTGAATAATATTTTAATATTTATTAATTGCACACAATGCCATCGCAATAAAACTGACAACACGTGGAATAATGCAAAAGCGGGAAAGCTGGAAGACTGGAAGAGTTGAGATAGATGCATGAAGCAATTTGTCCCTTGCATCGAATGGGATCCGGCCGGTGTCCGAATTCTGACGTAATTTTTCCAGGTTTCTACCGTTGCAATATTGAAGGTATTGTAGGCATACGACAGTGCAAGCATGATTCATGTGTGAAAAAGTTAATTCGACAACAGCGTATTTGGTCGTTTTGATTAGTGTCCCTCGACTCGCATTCTTCTTAACTCGGATGCATTCGTGCATTTAGATATTAATTCTTGGAAACATTAGTTGCGACAAAATTGCTTGAAAAAAAAAACAATCTAATATGAATATGTCCATAGCGCCTCCCTGCCAAAGCCGCCCTTGCCTATGTTATTAGCTTTTGGAAGGTAGCAGGAGCATTTTTAAGACCAAAAGGCATTCTGATAAACTGATAATGACCTAAAGGTGTGCTAAATGCGGTTTTACATTGATCTTCTGATTTTATTTTTATTTGGTGAAGACAGGAAGCAAAATGTAACAATGTTGGGATGTGTAGTGTAAAAGTTTTCGTTAAATTTAGAATGAAAAGACTCACGACAACTAGTACTTCTGTATAAAGCATCCGAATTTGCTGTCCAATATGTGGGGTGAAGAGTGACGTATTTGTAARGTAATTATCATATAAATATTTACATAACGCTACAATTCTGTTATCAGTCGGCATTAAATAATGGAGTTCAATATTAAAAAAATCTTTAACTTCTGAACAATCTAAAAATTGTATACCGAACAAACATTGTAAATATTAAACCTATCAAGGAACTGCTATCCTTGTTCAAAGTAGCTAAACCTAATGATTGAATTTTTCAAAACCAGGCTTGTGCCAAATGGAATTTACAACCTACAATAACATATTCAGAAAATGCCGCTTTACAACTTGAATGGATAGCTTTCTCAAAATCTATTACAATTTTTTTTGGTTTAAATACTAAATTATATTTAGTACAGTTTTCTATAATGATATTAAATAAATTGCTGTAGTTACGAAATTTTTGTTTGGCAAAAGGGCGAATACCAACGGTACGTAATAACCATTCTTAAAACCATGGATAGTAAACATTTGTGTAAAGTATTTAGCACAATAATTAAACGTACCATCCATGTACACAATATTAGCGGAGCATAAAAAGTATGAATTATTAAACGTGGAAAACACAACAATTTGTAAATCCACATCTTTCGCTCTTCTTTCTTATTAATAACGAGATTAATTTGTTTTAAGCATTCAAACACGTCTTTTACAAGCAAAGCAGGTAAAAATTTACGCCGGGAGTAGTACATGCCTTTTCTGATCCAGTTAATATCTTGTGAATACAACTCAGAACTGTGCTTAGGATTGGCCTTTATTTCTATATAAATCAGTTTTGAAGGTTTTTCGCAGATGTCTTCAGTAGCTTTTTTTATTTGGTTCCTAGCTGGACATCGTTTAAGCACACATCGCCATCTTGTTTTGCCACATTGAAACACATGGGCTGTGGAATATTTATAATTATTAAAAAGAAGAATATATCTTTCTTTTTCTTTTATAATGTATTCACCTTCCATTATCAGTTTCACCAGACATTTGACAACTTCTGATGCACCTTTGTCAGCCTGATACGGTTCGATGTATGTTTTCAAATTTTTTTGGGGTCTTTCATTATCTGTTCTTGGATATATTTCCTGGTTCTCGTTAACATTAGGAGAACGAGGCGGCTCTTGTATAGTTCGTTGCTTCCATCTCTTTAGACATTGTGGGTCATATTTATTTTCAGGAATAACCTACTTGGTAAAAGGGTGTATCCCATCTTTTCGAAACCCATTCGTGATAGTCACAGGAGTGAAGTCATTCCATGTTTGACCAATAATTGTAGAAAAAGTTTTTTTTTAGTATTTTGGTTCTGATGTTTCTGCCAAGCCACTAATTTTTCATCCCATGTACTCTTTAGGGATCGAAATACAGACAGATCGAATGGTTGCAAAAGGTGGCTGGTGTGTGGGGGAAGCTTGAGAATCGTAATATTATTATTTATTGCCACTTCTATGAGGAAAATAGTTATGTGGGTGCTGTGTCCATCATAGATAATTAGTATTGGCCTTTAGTGTTCGAGGGCAGGAAGGAGCGTTTTTTTTTTGTCCGCTTCTAACCACCCTGTCTTACTGGTGGCAAACCGCCATCCCTAGGAAAGAGTGTTCTTTATCTGGAACCCAAGCTTTCGCTATATACACTATAAGGGGTGGGACCCTTAATTCTGAAGCAGATGCAGCGGACAAAACTGGTGTTTTCTCGACCTGATCCTGATACAGTTCTGGAGCAAAGTTTCCCCCTTGCACCAATTTTGGTTTTATATGGATCGTGAGGAAAAGAGCTCTCATCCAGATTCGATATTTGATGGAGCTTTTCCTGAAGGGACAAATTTGTTAGATTATTATCTAGGATATCGAAATAATTATTAATTGTGAATGGGTCGGTCATCTCTTTTTGTGCATATTTCAATGATTGCGGATTATTTATGCTAAGATTATGTCATCTTTTTAAGTTCCTGAACCATTCATCGCCTGGTATATTGTTCTTAAAAGGTGTTTTAAGTTTATTTTCCTCAACATAATGAGCTACAAAAAGCCGAAGGCGATCTACATTGGCGTTTGCCAATTGGGTTTCATCTTCTTTGTGAATTATAGGTGCACGGCCTTGGGTCTCGCTTTTCTGTCTCCGAATACCTTTCAGATGATAAAACAACGTTGTTTTCGGAATATATTGTGTGTGCTCGATGGATTTTTATTTCATTTACAGCCTATTGTTGATCGGCTTTTGAGTAAGTAGAACCCCTGTAAGTTTTTCTTATGTAGATTCTTGTCATATTCTGCAAAAAGGAATTACTAAGTATTTAGTTACTTAATCAGAAAAGTAAGCATAAAAGCGTTTACACTTTTTCATAAAATGATACGTTTTCACTTGCCCTAAGAAAACGTTCACACTTACCTTCAGTTAGAAAACATTAGGGGCAAGGGTGAATATGGGTTCTTCGAATACATAATAGAATTCATATGTACTCGTAGTATGCTAAACTGCAACATATTACAAATACAAAATAAACGTTTTAGGTACGTGTTACAAACAATATTTGTTTGTTATAGCTCCCAAAAAGCGAAATCACACTTCTTATTAATTAAAAAAAAATCGCCATTATAGTAAAGAAATTGCGGCGTAATGATCCGTTTGTAAGGTTGTAATGCTTTCTTTTCCGGGTACTCGGTCGACAGTAGGGTTCGTCGGGGACTTGGGGACTTAATAGAGAGAGTCGGATAAATTATAATGTATTTTATTAAAACAAAATATATGTACACAAGTCAAACTAAAACCTAATCACTATTCCTATATAAAATAAAAATGAAAATTGGTAGAAAATGGTAGTAATTTGTTTTTACGTACTTCTACGTACGAATTTTTTTAATGCTTCAGGAAACAATGCTACCTCATAATATTTATGCATAAAGCTACTAGCTTTGATTTGACAATAAACAAAGAAATATCATTATCAAAAATAACAGAATACCTGTAAAAACAAATTGGGAAACACTGAAGTAAATAGGTGGTTAGGATTTTGCTTAGACGGACTGCAAGCAACGGTCAAAACAGATCTGCTGGTACATCTTAATCTTCATACTTAGGAATATTTGCTATATTCAACTTCAAAATCTCATCCAGATCTGGTAAACAGTTCTGACGATTTGAGGTAATAAAAATTTTGTAGGAAAAGCTTTTTCAAAGCTCTTTGAAACTGTATAGGCGTTGGGTTTATACTGTTTTCACTCTGTTGTCTGACTGCTTCAAAAAAGTTTACTAGAGAATCTTGACATAGCCGCCGTGTCAACAAATATTCGAATCTAATTTTGGAAAGTTTTTTCCACAAAACCAGCACGCTGTTAATTGTAATTTGAAAATCTCTTATATGTATATTTGATTTTGTTAGTGATTTCCTTACCCTCTTTAGTAAACACATTCAATGTATATATCCTTTGATGAGGTGATTTGGAATGTAATTCAGCTTGAATTTTTACAAACTGTGGGCAAGAATTTGTCACAAAAGTCTTTAAAGTTTTCCAAAGTAGCAGTGTCTACCACTGAACTGCTTGTGTCTTTTGCAGTTAATTTGTTCTTCACGTGAAATAGCCTCCTTTGTAATGTGTGACCTTTTGTTCTCAACTTGCGTTTTCTTGGCGTCTGCGTAGATAATAGTTTTAGTGTTTGTGTTCCAATTTCAGAGCTTCTTGTAAATGGCGCTGCCTGAAGCTGCATTAAACACTTCACGTGTTTGTACTCCAGATAAATCAGCTTCCACTTCCACATCGAGACCTATATTTATAAAATAATAACCTTTATGTTCACTATTTACAAACTATACAGGCTGCGCCAGAACTCGCGCCCCAGAGAAAAATGCCATGTAAGGTAAGATACTGGGAACATGTATCTCAAGTTTTTACGATTTTTAATTAAGTGGTTCATACTGTAGAATGTAGAAAATTCGATTCCCTAGATGTTACAAGACCGCGCATTTTAATACCTACCTACCAAAAGAGTTTTTGAGCTTACTCGTAGGTATTGAGATACGCGGTCTTGTAACTTCTGGGGAATCGAATTTTACAGTATGAACCACCCAATTCAAAATCGTAAAATTGAGATACGAGGTTTTGGCTTCGCACCGACGATTTTTCCTTTTCGACAACACTCCCAAAAAAAACTTTAAGTTCACTCCATTACTCCAAGATTACAGACACAACATGAAATCGTGAAAGCCATCTTGTACGAAACAACTGAACAAAATTATGTCTTTTTTATCATTATTGCCATTTAACAAATTAAATAAATTAGAATATGTGGCTCTTCGTTGAGGACTACAGTGAAACCAATTGTATATTTCACGACAAAGAAACTCCACGTAAGCAGGAAGCTCATCAGCAGCCACTAAATTAAGTGAGTGACAAACACACCGTATTCTTATTTTTCGACTTCAACAACGAAAACAGTAATAAATGGTTCTTTCCACAATGTTAATTGCACCATCTGTACCGATGTACGGCCATCTTTACTTTCAAGCCTTGAACTACGAATTGGCAACAGTCCGTTACAAGTAGGCCGATCCGATTCTCTAAGGTTTCATTACGGACAAAGTTATGAGCCAAAATTCTCAATATTAATTACCAAAATTTAACATGAATTAAATTTAAATAAAAATGGTTAGTTGTTCATTTTAGTCGGATGTTTTGATAACGCAATTTTTTTTATGCCTTTTTTTTTAAATTATGCATTTACTGTTTTACACCATGAGGATCTTAGTTATTATAACAGATACGAGGTCGGTTAAATTAGGGCAAAGTTGCGCATTTTTATACTAAACAATAATCTGCAACAAAATTTAATGTGTCATTTTTAGTTTTTGAATTGTGTTTTGATTTTTTCAAGCAAAGAATGGTTTTGAAAAAACACTAACAATTTTGGGGACGCGTATGGACCTAGAAACATTCATGCCTATAACCGTGAATTATCCGAAAATGATCTCACAGAACAGGGTTTCTCTAGAAAAATTCATTAGCAAAATCGTCCAAATTTATAAACATTTGTTATGTGCCATTCTAACAAGACTGGTGCGTGGGTTTAACTTGAGTAATGAAAAAAAAAAAAAAAAAGGAGAATGACGAGAGAAAAATTTATTGGTAGCGCGGATTCTTCTCTCGTGGTTGTGGGTATCTTATTGGGCTCCGCTGAGCATCTATAGGAGAAGATCGCTAACCTTTGAGGGCGATTCTGCGACGTAATCCGTTGGATCACTCACACACGAAATAAAACTCAAGCTTCAGCAAAACCAGCCGGTTTATTAATGAATTTAGAACCAAAAAAATGAAAAGAAATAACAAAAAGAGAACTTGGAATTACACAAAAAGTGAACAAAAAAATTGGGTCTAAGTTAAATGATCTTGCAGATTAATCTTGTCGCAAAGACTACTAGAAGTCGGAATCAAACAAGAACTAACCAAGTAACGAAAATTTGAAATTAGGAAAACTCGTCTTCGAAGAGGGGACACTTTCTTGTTCAATCGCCTGGAAGCATCCCTTGGACGAAATTTCCAGTCTAAACACTGTTGCCAAATTGTTTTCTCTAACCCGAACTAGCGCGAGAGCCTAGAGAGAGGCTATCTCTTTTGTAGTCTTTGTGACTTTGATGGATCACCTTCTGAGAACTGGTGACGCTTTACAATTACAAAGAATCAAAGAGTAAAAAACAATTACAGCTCCGGCCGATCTCGACTATGTTCCATGGCGACCAGAACTTATCAACTGTCCTGCAAACTGTCCATTTGACTAACTAATTTCGGTTATTTCACCAATATAATATTTCAATTTATCTTTCTTTGGGCATGTAAACTTAACTACAACAAAGTCTTTACTATTGAAGTTACTTTCAGGTAAAATATCACAGAGCGTTTTATTTTGAGTTTCATGGTCATGGTTTTCGTCGACGTCTTCTTCAAAGTCTTCGTTTTCGAAGACTCAGATTCATCAGTCGATGACATGGAGTATTTTGATTGTGTCTGACGGGACTAGACGGTGGCAGTTCGTGTATCAGTCTTATTCAAATTTTTCAAAAGTAATTCCTTTCTATAGGGCAACAATGAGCTTTTTTCCTCTTTTCTTCGTTGTTAAGTTTAAAACGATATCTGCAATGTAAAAATCTGTTGACGAAACATTTACAAGTGATAATTACGAGTACCTGCATACTCACCTGGCTCGTCTGCCTGGGAATGAGCGTTGGCCCAATTTCGTAGGTTGCGGTCCAACTTTTCTACGACGTAAGAGCTACGGCGTAGAAACTGCACCTACGAGATCCGGCCAAACTCCAAATTCTCTTGGGTCTCCCTCATGCGGCGATCTTGTGCCGCATACGCCACCCTTTTCCACTGGGTGACTCTCTGCCTCCGGGTTAGCTGCTCTAACACAAGGTGCCCATCTTTCATCACTTCTACTACTCTCCCTAAGAGAAAAAATTATTAATTGCATATAATTAATGTTATAACGTTATAAGTTTTAAACTAAAAAAAAACGAATCACTTATTAATAAAGAAAATTTGCTCACCCAAAAACATCCAAATATTGGGATGTAATTCGCCAATGCGATGTTTGAGGAGACTGTGGAAGGACTCGATGTTATTATTGGTCCTTCGGGACAACCTGAAGACTGACAGCCTGTCTTCCTCCACCGAATCCAGCCAGTATCTGAATGTAGATTTTTGGATTAACAGTTTTGTAAAATATAAATTATAATTTTATACCGTTATATATATATATATATATATATATATATGATTTCTACAAAGATTAATATTGCTATTTTGGTCCCTTTAAACAAATAAATCAAGATACTTTAGAAAAAATATAGAGATTGATTTTATAACGACTGGTAACAAACATAGCGGTGTCATATTTCCGTAGTTTTTTTCCTAATATGTTACAAGACAAACTTGTGGTGATATTTTAAAAATCAATCGTACTATCGTACTCAAGAAATGTTGTGGTAATTTGGTGAAAAAAGTTTCATACTTCTGTTTGGGAGGTTCCACATGTGATCGGCAATTGCCAGATATCTTGAAGATTTTCWATGTCGTGCTGTCCTGGAAGGAAAACACGCGTCTTGATGGAGTAAAAATCGCAAAATCTGCCATCACTTTGAAGCTGCTCTCCATCAACAGATACTTTATTGAACCTATTTACCAAGTATTATTTCTCTATTTTTCTTTACAAAACCGTTAATTTACATGGCGAATTTATTGAAGTAACACGTTCTCGACTTTTGAAAACATCCTCTTATATTTTTATAGGCTTCACTGACTTTGGGCTTCGTMGATTTTGAGTTTGATTGACCTTGTGCTTTATTGACGTTATTTACATTTGGATTTGGTTTTTCTTTCTCTGGTCTCTGGTCTTTTACTTTTTGGACGGTTGGGTATAAATTTTTTGGAAATTTAAACCACAAACGAGAGTCTGTGAGAACCTTTACTGAAACTTTGGTCTACAAGTCTTCCCCGATAGTAGAAGAAATTTGACAAAATTGTAAACTTTAACAGAACTTCATCTGGGAGTTCGTATTACCAAATATTAAATTATATCCCTTGGACTGGCCCCTGGAAGTCTTGGCCAAAAAAAACTATACTAAAGTTTATTTTGGCATCTTAAATCTTCTCAAAATTAGTTAAAATTTATTATTTGTAAACATGGCCTTYTAGGGCGGTTTGTTTAAATTAAGATAGGTGCTTTAAGTGTGTAAATAGAAGTACCACATCTGAATTAGAGCTCTAATTTGCGATAGATTTCATAATTCAACATCTTAAATACGTTACGTGTTCGCTACGCAAAGTCTTAGTTTAAATAATTATTCATTAATTAAATTTGTGAATTCATCTTGGTWWCACRAAATTGTAAAATATTGTTTGAGAAATAAAACTAATTAGATCAGTTTCTTCCTTTTGATTTATCTAATAGTTAATCTTTTAAACTTTAGATTAACTATTCTAAATTTGAAGACTGTCAGACAAATAAAGTTCGTGGCGGCTTGGTAAAAATTAATTTGAACATTTCCCCCCGTAATCTCTATGGGTTAGATAGGCGGTAGTTTTTTTTCGAACATCATCAAAAAAAAGAAGACAAATCATAATGTTTAGAATTTTTTTCATTAAAATTACTTGTGTAAAAAACTTCCCAAACCATTTGCAATAAATGTTCTAATTTATGTAATAACTTACGCTTAAGTTTACTTTAGAAAAAGCGTAAAACTTTTCATTCTTAGCTCAAAAACATGAAAAACTTTAGTCTTACAGATTGAAAGTTAGAATTTTTGAAACCTCTCTTAGATAGTAAATTAGATATGTAAAGTTGTGACAAATTATTAAAAAAAAATCGTAACTAGGAAACCATTATTACTCAACATATCACTTTTGATATTCAATTTAAACTTTTTTCAATAAGACTTCTTAAAAAATCTTATTATTTAGAAACTAAAAAAGACCATACGAATTTCAAAATTATTGACAAAATGTCCCAAAGAGAGGTACTATACTTTTCTCTTGGCAATTTTGGAGTGGTAATTTAATATACGTACTATAGCTATATGCAGCACAGACTAATGAAATAGCTTCKATTTATTCATTCAATTTATCTATTCAATTCACAATGGAATTCTTTTATTATAAATTTAATTTATATTTTTTTTTACTTATCTARTAGATATGTTGCAACAATTAATGTTTTTTCATGTATTCTAATCATGTTTGCGTTGTGATAATTAATGTAAAATGAATATTTTTTTCCTTTTTAGATTTTTTTAAATACATTTTTGATTTTTTTTTAGTAAATTATGTATAAAAAACATACCATAAATGTTACTAATAAGAGTAATCAGTAATAACTTACAATGATTGTGTTAGTTGAATTTAAAAAAAATAAGAAACCATCTTTTCTAATTCAAAAAAAATATGAAAATCCAAATTTTCAAGAAATATTTAAGGGATAAATCAGGTATGGTATAGGGCTACATTATTCTAAATATTTTACTCCGTTAAAACAGATAATAAAAGAGAAAAAACTTCAAAATTAAAAGAAAATTAATTTTGCASCAAGCAATTTAAATTAGAATAATCGAAAGAAAGGCTTTATCCTTTTCCCTTAGCAATTTTGGAGTGCTAATTTTTATGGCCACATGCAAAACAGAAAAATGGCTTCTATTTATATATTTCCTTTTTATTTATTATCTATCATATGTTGCAATCATTATTTTTTTCATATGTTGTATAGGTATCACATGAAAAAAAAAAGACTTTACATTTACAGTAAATATGTATTAGTAACAAATAAATGATAGCTTACACTGATTTTACATGATAAATTTTAAAAGAGGAAACTTTCCGACGTTAGTCAAAAACTGTAAAAATTTGTTTTTACAGAATAAGAATAAAAATTTTCYAGAAATAGTTTAAATAGTAATCCATASTTGTAATGTTGTGTCAAATTAGTTTAAATAATTAAAACAACAAAATAAATGGAACCTCAAAATCAAAAAGAAAATAATTTTGCAGAAAATAATGTAAATTAAATTAATAAAAATTAACTAATTAAAACTTAATAAAACAATAATAATCTACAAAATAAATGTTTGATTGTTTTCAAATTTAAAATAAAAATTATTTCGAAATTAAAGTAAACCAAATTACAAATCTGTTTGCCTGAAATTTAGAACATTAAATATGAATTGCAACTGGAAAACTATAATTACTCAACATTTGATTTAACATCCAACTTTATTTTTTTTAAGAAACAACTCTTAAAAATCTTTTTTTTTTAAAAGTTAAAAACAATGTATGCGGATTCAAAAATTAATGTCGGGATTTCCTAAAAAGCACCATACTTTTACCTGCACAATTTTGAGAGTTAAACTTAATAGTCACATCTAATAGAGATTGGCTTCAATTTGTTAATATTTTTGTGTTTGCTTATTAATGTAATGTAATAATAATGATGATAAGAATGCGTACAACTTTTTTATTTTTTAATAAATAACTTTTGTAAATGTATGTAGTAAGAAAAATAAAATGATCTTTATTATTTGTGTTGAAAACAATGATAGTAGAAATTGTACCTCTAGCGATAGAGTCAAAATAATTTTCTCTTTTTTAATTCTGTGTAATCATTCTCAATATGCGTTCATCTTAGAGATTAATTTTCTTTTAAGTCTTAGAAAACCGCAAAAGTTCTATCATGGATTGAAGGAACCCAAATTAACAAACTGATTAAAATTTAATACACTGAATATGAATCGCGAATAAAACAATGTAAATAAACATTCAAATCAACATTCAATTAAACATTATGTCAAAACTCATTAAAAAATTTATTCTGATAAGAAAAGTTTAAATAGTTGGGATTCAAAAACTATGGTCTAGATGTCTACAACGCATATAACAATCTTTTTGTAAACTTATAAAGTACAAAAGTCTCTAAAGATACTTAAAAAGTACAACCTAAATGTAAAATCCGTAATACAAAAATTAAGCAAATTTTTTTCTGNACCGTTTTTCAAATTTTCATTTGCAAAACAAAGTGTCTTTTAAATTAAAAAGAGTTTTCTTGTATGTTAATTAAATGTAATTTCAAATGTGGTCATTCCGTTTGGCCCCTTGAAAAAACATAACTGAAACACTTGAAAATCACTTATAATGACCAAATTAAATATAATTTGTTTTGCATAAATTACAAAAAATGTCCAGACAATTAAGGGACTCTTAAAGCAATAAAGAAAAAAATACAAATTACTTAACACAAAACAATAAAGTTAATTTTTACAGTTTTGGACCTAAAAATAGTTCTTTGTCTTTTTGCATTCTATATTCTTATAATATTTAAATTTTTATAAGGTAAATTGTTAAGACCTATTTAATTTTTTATTTTCTGTTCTAAAAGAAAATTGTTATGATAATTTTTATTAATATCCTGATTTTGAACTTTCCAATATTTGGTCACTTTATTATAAATATTCCGGTGAAAAACGAGAGCGAACGCTTGAAAATTTGCTAAGTTTACTCTTATCCATGAGTCTTCAAGATGATTTTATTCATTTATGTGTTAATTCATTTGGCAACGTTGCTGGAGGCAAGTCCTACCGCTGAGTTTAGCGATTTTATATACACCGGAGTCGAAAATGAATTGTGTGTGTATGGAGTTCAAAGAGTGTCGTTCTTATATTTTTTTTTGTATAAATTTAGACAGGAATTTCTTTACCCCTCTGAGTGTGCCTCTATTAAGTTCGATAAGATAAAGCTATATACATCAACTATATTCATCTCAGTCCAGTATTTCGGGTGGAGCCGTGGACGTCTGTTTGATGGGTGGAGGCAGAGACGATACAAATGCATATATATATATATATATATATATATACCACATTATGTATACAGGCTGTCCCAGAGCTCCCTATTTCTTCGATTACTCTGACAATAAAGAAGATAACGAAATGCGGTTTCTTTTAGACAATAGACATTTATTTTTTCTATGGTCCAAAAATATTTTCGTCATTATAGGGAATTCCTATATAGGGTGGCGCAACAAAGTTATATTTTTTCTTATAGAATACCCAGTATATTATGCGATTATTTGAAAGAGTTTTTAATTCTAAGAATATCCATATTAGGATTTATGGGTCTATCATGAACCGTTTATCATTTATGGGCAATTTTATGAAAAAGAAGTACCATTTTTGAAAAATCACAACGGCTTTGCTAGAAAGAAAAAGTGAATAAAAACAATTGCAACAATTTTTACTTAGTTTGGTCCTTGGTTTACGTTACTTCCTCTTCTAAAAAAGTTATTTTTTTAAAGTTATGTTATCACCATACACAATCAAATTTGTTAGAGAATGTAGAATTGTGTAGCTACAGGATGATGGAGCTCCTGTTAATTTTTGTCGAATTGTGCGACAATTTTTAACAACAGATTTCCTAATCGATAGATTAGGCCTTTAATGACATCTCTCTTGAAATGCTGAGGGCAATCAAACTTTTCTTTATGCGTAGACTAGACGTCTGTCTGACGAGGAATGACAGGATTTTTGAACGCGATAGAATTAATTAAATTTTCAAATTTTTATAATTAAGGTATAATTGGAAATCAAATTCCAATTAGCGTTTCTTGAGTTTTACTCAGTATTTCAATTAACAACCTGTTTTTTTTAATTGATGTATGGTGATAAAGTAGCTTTAAAAAATTATCCAATTATTTTAGAGGAGGAAGTAATGCAAGCCTACTTGATTTTTAACGCTAAATAGAATAATTTAAAATTTTCTAGGTTTATGAAGGTGTACAATAAAACAGGTAAAGTTTAGACCTCCAAACCCTTGGTTTTTTAGAAAGCTTATTAAAAGCTCTACACGATAAACTAATAAAATACGGGGTGTTTCATTTGAAAAAATCAAGTTACTTGATATTTTGCGAATGTCAACACTCTGCAGTAGTTGCAAAAGATTGATTGAATTTCTACCATAATAATTTAGGACCAGACTCAGTAAAAATGTTTGCAATTGTTTTTATTCATTTTTTCTTTGTAGCAAAGCCGTCGTGATTTTTCAAAAATGGTCTTTTTTTTTCATAAAATTGCACATAAGTGATAAAAGGTCTATGAAAGACCCATAAAAGCTAATATGGATATTCTTAGAATTAAAAACTCTTTCAAATAAGCGCTTAATATACCGGGTGTACTATAAGAAAAAATATAACTTTGATGCGCCACCCTATATAGGAATTACCTTTAATGACGAAAAGATTTTTGGACCATAAAAAAATAAATGTCTATCGTCCAAAAGAAACCGCATTTCGTTATCTTCTTTACTGTCAAAGTAATCGAAGAAATACGGAGCTCTGGGACACCCTGTATATCCCTAGTTACGTAACCTTAACCGCTTAACAATTACACTCACTAAACGAAGACACCAACTCAGACAACGGATGGTAATTGAATATTTTCAATTCCAGATCTCCTCTTAACACTAACCTTACTGTGGATTCTCATACCAATGAGCGATACCTTAATTGCCTACGATTGCCAAAATGCATCTACCAATATCACAGTCATCTCATTAAACGACGTTTCACCATGTCCTGATCCAGCTTTTAGCTACTCTACAGAAGAAAAATCACTACAAGTCATTCAAAAGGACCAGTTGGAAAAAGTACACATAAAAACTTATATGATCGAAGTTACTCGCATGATTATGCAATGTGGCATGTTCAGCCACACAAGTCCCACACAACAATCATTATACACCTACATACTTAAAGTAGGACGCGACAGATGCTTAGAAATACATGAATATCAAGAATACCGAGGGTTCCATGGACACATTTTCTCACAAATCACACCAAATAGCACAACAGGAGGATCCGTTACTATTGCAGGCACTATAACTATGGACGGACACTGTGTAGGAACTAGTTACACCAATAACGGCATAACCTGGACAAATGTTATCGTCATGGCCGCCGTTAAAATTACTGTACAAGACTACACTGCCCGCCTCAAACTCGACCAAGATGAAATAAACTTACGCGGAGGTGTTGTGTGCTCATTCTTAAATGGTTACTGCATTGATGCTATGGTAGGAGAAACGGTGTGGACTCCAGTAACGTTACCAGATTGCGATCGATATGCCGTTTTATATCAAAGAACAGGACACATCGTACACCACTCTCACGATCCCCAAGCCACCAGATACGTAGTAGTAGAACAACATGACAAAGTTTTTGCCTTATCACTTGTTAAACCCCATGCCGATTGCGGCATGCGCGTATGGCAAACAAAACACCCGAAAATTCTGGTAGCAGAAACAGAAACAGATCCACTTCTCACTACCTGGCGCAGAAAAGTCTCACCCGAAAATATTGACCTTACGGCATATATCAATTCAAAATTCCTCTACATGGAACAATCACTAAAAACATCTATGGACCGCACATACGCCTACACAATTCATCGAAGATGCCTCTTGCGCCGAGAAATATTGAAGAACCGACTAGCATTAGCACCATTATCACCAAACGTAGTAAGCACCCTCGTAAAAGGACAACTAGGATTCATCGGAAAAGTCGCAGGGGAAGCCCTATACATCCTTCAATGTGTGCCTCGTGTTGTCAAAATTAACGACTGTTACATGGAATTACCAGTCCAAGTAGACAATGAAACCTATTTTATGTCTCCTGTAACTCGCATTTTACAACGCTACACCGAACAAATTGAATGCAGTTCCTTAATTCCACCACTGTATAAAATCAATAACCAATGGACAAGCTTCAGTCCACAGCCCGCAATCGGCATCACCCCAATTACATTAACGGTAGACACGGATTCCCAACTTCAAATTGAGCCAAAAGGATTGAACATATCACAAATTGCCTTATTTCAGCCTAAAATTATGATTGAAGCAACTATATTTACAAAATACATTAATTTCGAATTATTTCTATATTAAAATCGAGCAAAATTCAATTGAAAATAGCTCTAATTGCTTTATTTCAGCCTAAAATTAAAATTAAAGCAATTATTTTAATAAAAAACATTAATTTTGAATTAATTCTGTAGTAAAATCGAGCAAAATTGTATTGAAAATAGCTCAAATTGCTTCCTTTAACCCAATACAAAGCCTAGGCACGGGAGGTCTGTATACGAGTACTCCACAAGAAATTCGTGAAGCTCAACAAGCAATGCTATTTGGATTTGAACGAACGGCAATCTCCAACATACTAACTCGAAAAGCCCTAGGACAAAAAGTCGACTCTCTAGGAATTTTAGTTCTTTCAATGTTTAACACCAAAGAAATGGAAAAACTAGCAGAATCAACAATTGCTAAGATGTGGGGATGGCTCAGCTGGATCGGAAACGTCACCAGCGGAATGATTGGGCTATGTAGTCTGGAGAATCTTCAAATGTAAATCTGTAAATCACGATCAATGCAATTACCATCCACCAAATGCTTGGTTGGTCCTTCAAACTCTTAGCAAGTTTTTGGGACAGCCTCACCTTATGGTCTTACACCTCAAACATAAAAACGACCTCGCCAAAAATTTACCCCAAACCACGCACAGCAAGGTTCCCACAGCTTCTGCGCCGATCTTAGAAATGGAAGTCATCACTCACAGCAAATCAGAACCGTGTCTCGACACGCTAACAACCCCACAAGTTTACCCAGATCTCCCAGTCAGTCAAACAGGTTACTTTTGCAGAAACACCGGATAAAAGGACTTGGTTTTAAAGAACCACGCGTATTTAAAAATTTACACGTAAAATCTATATTCTCTAAAAATTCTATACATCATAAGTTAAGTTACACGTAGTTAAACACTAAGCGCTGTAATACAATAGTATTCACTCCCTTCGTAGCAGGAAGGATTAAATTTAAATAATGGCTTACACACATACACTAGAGTCGTCACTGCACACTTCCATGGCATACGCCATCATAAGCACGCACTAATTAATCATTCGCAAAGTTCACAGAGTTTGTTAAAATCTCACTCACTCTAACCACCATAACACCACCAACCAGATCAAGATCCACAAGGGAACAAGAAAGTCGGTCCAAAATTAGGACTTCCTAATATCACCACAACCACCCACAACCCTGAGACTCGTCTCTCAAGTTGTCAATCCAAGGACACACCAAGACAATCACCATAGGCTGCCCTCACCTGATTCCATCAACATCCGTTGGGGCTCCAGAAGCCAGGGACCTTCCCAACCCAACCATGGATGGAGACCGTCAACCATCACAGCAAAGTGACTGACTAGTGGTGACAAGTGGTGAGTGAAGCGCAAGTTAATCCAGTGAACCATGACCGCGAATGCTATTGTCCGCCACCGTTCTTGTAAGCATGTAGATTACACAATCTCCCACGTCTCTTCTTGGGACATCCTAGTTTCGTATACCAAAATCATAGATACTCAGTTCGTGTTGAATACCCAGGAGGACAATTCGGGGAAGATTTTAGATTAAGTTAGATGAAGTTTAAACCCATGTTTTT
Source organism: Tribolium madens (assembly GCF_015345945.1). Lineage (NCBI taxonomy): Eukaryota > Metazoa > Arthropoda > Insecta > Coleoptera > Tenebrionidae > Tribolium > Tribolium madens. The sequence continues at coordinate 14,595,700 of NW_025400985.1, read as the reverse complement.
CTTGAGAGAGGGGAGTGGTTGTGGTGGGCCAAATTGGCCCACCTAATTTTATTGCAAAAGTGAAAGGAAAGGAACAATCACATAAACAAGAGAAGACAACGATTTAATTAAAAAAAAAACAATTAAAATACAATTACAATTAAAAATAACAATTAAAACTCATAACCACCCACAAAGGTCACGAGACAACCCCCATAAAAGTTCAGTCGATAAGGAAATTTTCCCAGAAACGAAAATAGCATATCAGCCCAAAGGTTACAAGTCAGCCACCCCAACTAAGTGGTCACCCCAATAAATAGTTTGGAGCAAATTGATAAACAAACTATCCCACACTATCTAGGATCAAAGAATCACCAAAATTCATAAACTGTCTGGGACATGTCAAATTTTTACCAAAATTAGAACAAAATTCTTGAGTACCCAATGATAACGAGCGCATCCAGGATGTAAAGGTCAAAAAATGAAGCAGGATACGACCAAGATAAGGAAAAAATTCATTTAACCTAATATCATAAAAAAGGGGCACAAAGGGCAACCTCGGCTCAAAAGGGCGAGGGGGCCCTCCATATATATACGACCCAAGACTCAATCAAAATTCAATTCAATCTTGATCATAGTGTCGTGCTGTGCGATTGAGTGTGTGACAAAGTTCCACCCTGCTAAATTCCGACTAAGTGCCGCTTCCGCTACCTAGCTGAACTCGATCATTTGCTGAGTCCACAATTGCTCAGATGATGATGAACTGTAAGTCTTATTCAATTTAATTTCGCCTTGCTCTTACAATGACGACATACATAATTTTTCGGATCTTAACTTATGATGGGTCGGCTTGTAACTCAACAAAATAACAGTAAAGTTCATTTAAGAATTATGAGGGTTGGGACGGACTGTTGCGAGTTATCGGGTAATTCGAGCTGTTTAAACCGAAACCACGGGGTTTCGGGCTGTTGAATGACTGATCCTTTCCTGGAGCTATTTCTCCTCTTGTGTTAAAATTTAATAATAATTGTTGCATAATTAAATAATACTATTTGAAGACATATTCATTAGTTATAAGATTCAGTTTATTCATAGTCAGTAGGAATTAAATTAGTAACAGATTTGTCGACTAAGTGATTAAAATACCTCCACCAATAAAGCAGAGGGCGTCAGTCGTTGCCGAGAACGAAATAGTCACATGCCATAAAAAATGTTTAGTATTTTAGTATCATTTATCTTGCCGATTATTCCATATTATGCTACTTTTAGTTTAGCTCATTTTATAATAACTCCCTATTTTAACTTAGATAATAAATTGCTATCTTAATTTGAACACTTGGATTTTGACTGCTTAATTCCTTCATCTTCACAAAGTGATTGATTGGCTCCACACCTTAACGCTGGAGAACCTACCTCAAACAAATTTTATTCTTCATGTGGCGCGTCCCGCTCGGTCCGTAAAAGAAAGCAACATTCTTATCAACAGGTTTTAATTACCCGCCACACTTTAGCAATTGTTGCGGTAGTGAAATGATTTAAACAATATTTGTTAGGTCGTCATTGTACTACCGATTGTTCGGCCGTTCGAAGTACCTTTCTAAAAAGTGAAGTAAATACTCGCGTTGCACACTGGGTAATGGAACTATCGCAATATACGTTTGACATAAAACATAAAAGCGGACAACAAATGCGACATGTTGATGCGTTAAGTCGAAAGTTACCGAACCGAGAAATGTCGGTGCTGGCTACTAAAATTTCAGATTTCGATTGGTTGAAAACAGCTCAGCAAAACGACCCAAAACTTGTGCAAGTTAAGAAAATTTTACAATCAGGTGATAGAATAAACCATAAAGAAACATTTAACGACTACGCTTTAAAAAGTGGAAAAGTTTACCGAGTAACGTCTTACGGGTTGCGCCTAGTTGTACCTAAATTTGTGTGGTTTCAATTTCTTAAAATGGGTCATGACGAATCAGGTCATTTTGGGGCCATGAAAACCTATAATTTACTCGCGGCACAATGGTTCCCGAAAATGCGATAATTTATTGCAAAATATTGCAAGAATTGTTTAAATTGCGTATATTTTAAAAATGGTTCAGGAAAAAAATCGGGCTTTTTGCATCCCATACAGAAAATACCAGTTCCGTTTCACACAATTCACGTTGATCATTTGGGTCCTCTTGTACGCAGTTCGAAACGAAATTCTTATATCCTTGTCGCTATTGACGATTTTACAAAATGTATTTAATTTACGCCATTAAAGACACGAGCTCAAAGAATGCGATCGCCGCCCTAAAAGATTTAATAAAAATCTTTGGAGTACCGCAACGAATCATCACTGATAGGGGAACAGCACTCACGTCTATATAATTTGTAAACTTCATTCGAGAAATTGGAAGTACTCATCATTTGAACGCCGTCGCCGCACCACGCAGGTGGTAACAGGACTATCTTAGAATTTTTATCCGCGATGGGAGCCGATAAAGAAGATCGACGTTGGGACGAACACATATCAAATTTGCAATTGGGTATCAACGGAACTCTAAACAATGCCCTTGGAGTTTAACCGAGCGAGGCTTTAATAGGATATCGTGTCGTCATTAATGGATTATTGGAAGCTGATGACCGAACGACTGTAGACGTATCGAAAATCAGAACTCAAATCATAGAAAAGTACAGAAGTCCCAAGCGGTGCAGAAACAGCGCTTCGATTCAACAAGATGCAAAGGGAAAAAGTATGAAATCGGTGATTTGGTCCTGCTCAGGATGACGAGTTCAACTCCAACAGGAAGCAGTCGAAAGTTGTTACCAAAGTGGCGTGGACCCTACCGCATAACAAAGATTTTGGAGAATGACCGATACGAAGTGCAGAAGAAGAGCATTCCAGGGTTTAAACGTTTCCGGACGAAGTTTTCCAGTGTCGCCGCAGCGGAGAACATCAAGCCTTCGATACACTTTTGATAAAGTTAAGTAAGGGGACACCGGTACAAAATATTGCAGGTGTTGTGTTCAACTAGGGCTTTATTTTGTACCGGGGAAATAGGAGATGAGAGAATTCCTCCTAAACTTGGCTGAACGCATTAACAACGTAAAAGTTGGAATTAATACGTTCTTCCAAGGGGCTGGCTTTCTAGGAGTAAGTATAAGGCTTGTTTAGCAGCTGACGGCCTGATGGGCAATGTAAGGGCTTTCCAGGAGAAAGCATAAGTCTAAGCATAGCATCTTACGGCCTGATGGGCGGCATAAAGGCTTTCCAGGGGTAAGTTAGCTGTTAGCCTGATGGTAAAATTCCAAGAGTAAGTCAGCTCTTACAGCCTGATGGGCAAAGTAAAAGAGTTCTCTGCGCTATGCGGTATTTACAATTAACTGCGTTTTACACAAGTCGTATATTACGAATTTTTAAAATTAAAACGTATCTACAGGCTGATTCTTAAATAGACCGACAAAATTTTATCACAGCTTCCTAAGGATAAATGGAGATAAACTGTACCCTTTTTACGTTTATATCTTTTAGGGGGAAAACCCCCTTGAACCGTGCCACTTACGGCGTTTATGAATTGTTACAATGATCAACTACGTTAATACCATGGTTTCCAATACCTGTGCTAACACACCAGTGGCGTACGCTTTACTTCGAAAATAACTTTAATAAATTTTATTTGAAGAACGTTTAAACCAAGAATTTTTTAAATATTTTTTCCAGTATGTTCTCATTTGATACTACCAAGGATAAAATTTTGTCGGTTTATTTAAGAATCACCCTGTATACTTTAGTTTACTTTTTAAGCGTTTATCTATTCTACTCGTTCTTTATATTATTTGTTGTTTGTAGTCCTATTGTATTTTATTTTATTTTTTTATTTATTTTTGTTTTGTGTTTTTTTTGTATGACATTTTTTTATTATTTACTAACATAGGTAGGTTGCAGCGTGATCGGCACTTGGAATCGAGTATTCAACTGTTCCCTTTATTGTCTCTGTTTGTTTAACGATAATTTATAACGTTGTTAGTGGTGGACTTGATTTAAACTGACTGAGTTTCAGAATAACTATTTCTGCTCTGGGTTTTAAAAAGAGTGAGGACACTCTCGAAGTCAGGAAAGGCCGTGTTAGAAATCAGTACCAATGACTTCATCACCATTCGTTCCCGATGATGTCATTGCTCCCACTTGAGATGGAGGTCTGTCTGGAACCCTACGTGACTATGTGGAGGTCATCCTGTGGAAGACGGGAACAACGGAACCAAACAAGGAACCACCAATCTGGAGGACTCGAGCCAATCATTCCGTTTTTAGTTTTTGTCGGGTGAACATTAATTGTAAAATACTCCAATAAATCCTGATTTCGAAAGTCTTGGATTTTTCTTTTTATTAGATGTCAACTAATCATTTAATTTTCTAACATTAATAAATTTCAATTGTTTAAATTTTACTATTGTTTTTTTTCCCGTTAATGAACTGAACAAAAGAAAGGTGTTTTCTGCCGGATCAAAAAAAAAATATTTGAGTGGATCCTTTGACTGTAAAGGTAAGTTACATTTTAATTTAATTTTGTTCTAAATTTACCGGACTTCTTTCTTTAGTAATCAAATTGTCCTTCTTTTATGCGAGCATAAAATTCTAATTATTGATGGGCAAAATACCGGATTGTGCCCCCAAATGATGGTTCAAACTTATGTTACTTCATCTAAAAGGTTTTAAGAAATATTTTTATTTAACCACCTGTTAACTGCGATGCATTTTCAAAGTGTAGAACGCGAAAAAATCCTAACAGTTTTTCTATTTTCAAAGTGTAAAACGCTGAAAAGTCCAAACAGTTTTTCTAATTAACCAGTTTATTAGCAAATAAACTATTTAGTTGGGTTTTTATAGTTTATCTTTATTACTTAATTACTCATAATGCAGTGTTTAATTACACTATAAACATTTATTTTAAATTTTCATAATTTAACTACTAACTTTAACATTTGATTTTTCCACAATTAATTATTTAATAACGACTAACGCCTCTCATCCATCCATCACCAGAATTTTCGAAAAATAACACAAGCCAACAAGCATTTTGTGACTGAGAAGAAAACAGTTATTTTTTGTTCAATTCTGTGTGCTAAACTCAAAAGAAAATTTCATAGCACGTCTGATTTTAAAGTTAGGCATTTTAAGGCTTAACTTATCGTTTGCCAAGATAGGGAATTTCAATGCATTTTTCGAAAAGGTTTTTCTCGGCTATTATAAGGAATTTTTTGGTTTTTATTTTTTTGATGAAACCATTTTAGATATTTCTAGGGATATTGTTATGTAGCTAATTTAAATTCTTATTTTTTATATATTTTTCAACTTATTTTTTATAATAAAATTATAGTATTTACATGGAAACTAACAATGTCCTTCCTACATGTACCAAAGACCTTAAGAAAAAAAAAAAAAAAGAAATCATTCGGATAATTAATAACTGTAAAATCTCTTGTGGAAAATATTATTAACTTTCGTAGTGTGAAAATCGTCTTGTCTCTCTCAACCCTAGTTCTTTTTCACAACAAACTGAGCTTACCGTAGGCAGACCCCCATCACCGGTTTTATCTGATTTATGACCTTACGAGGGATGTTTCGCATCTATAAGGAAACAATTAAAAATACAAGCTGTAAAACTAAGTCATTTTAAGAATTGATGTAAAAGATGAATAAATTTAATGTATTTACACCAGGTAATTCTATTTTTCATCAAAAATTAAGTCTAATTATTATGCAGAAATGTTAGGAATAACTTGAAGCTCTTTTTTCCTACTGGATACTTGTTATGAGTTTTTAATCCGTTAGGGGTAGCTACTAATATGATGAAGTTTACAAAAGTAGTACTTATTATCTTCATAACAAAATACTGTTTATTGCTTGAAGGTATGTTGGTAGACAAGAGGCTTATAGTCCTATTTGCTGTTTCTAAAGAAATTAAAATTTGAAGTACCAAATGCGGGGGTATACTACTCTGATTTCATATAATTCTAAAGGTAAATATTTACATTGTTTGAAAAAGGCTGTAAATCAAAAAAGTTCGGGATATTATACTACTAAATATGTAAATGCACAACAAAAAATAAAAGCAAATAATTTAAAACGAAAATTAAATAAAAATAATGACAACAATCTAGTAAACAGAAGAAAAATTACTGAAAAAGCGGATGGTGATTATGATTGTGTTGTGCAAAGATGTTTTGAAAGTAATTAAAAAAACTCCTGAAGAAATTCAGATAATTGGTAATCAAACAATTATATTACAACCACTATTTACCAGCTTATGCTGAAATGTGTTTAAAAAATAGTTGCTCTATATAAAGTACTGCCGCTTGTAACTTGTAACGTTAGTGTTTTTTATTCCATTTGTTACTGTGATAAGTGCTAAATAAATAAATAAATAAATAATTCAGCCCTACAGGGTTCCTGCTTTCCGGTCGCTAAATTGGAGAGTATAATAATTAAAAAATTGAAGTTTTGAAATGAACTAACAATTCTCTTCTTGAGGGGTGAAGATGCATATCTTTGCTTTGAACTAACGCAATAAAACGATCATGTTTGTGGGTTACACCCTGCGGTCCGGCCCTATTCTAAAATTTATTAATTGCAGTGCCTTGTGTTTTGTGCCACTTGTTAATCAGACAATAATGAACTCTTTAATTTAATCAATGTATTAGTTATCTATCTAAAATATTGTAACAGATGTATATCTTTGGGTGGCCCAAATTAAATAGTTTCTTTGTACCGATTAGGATATACCCCTTGCAGGCCACCCCAGAAAAGTCAGTTGTAAGTCAGATAGTTTCGGCTAAACATCATGTACTCATATTAAATAAACTTTTTAAAAACTAATGTTTTTTAGTAAAGTATAAAATTCTTTGGAATATAAAGATGTAAATTTCGTGGGTTCTGAGACGAATAATTTTTTTTTTTAATATACTCATTAATGCGGAACCTATAAAATGTTTTATTGACTTCGGCAGCGAGTGCTCACTAATTACTGAAAAGGCTGAAAAAATTAAATCGCAAATTTAAATCCGTTGATCGAACAATTGTTTTAACTACTTTAAGTAGACCCAGTTTGCAACCCCAACGCGTTACAGTTTCGGTCGACGGTATGGTCAGAGACATTTAGTGGTATGAATAAAAATGAAGTAGATGCTAATACTACAGTACAGGGGAGTAAATACTTCATGGGTGAAGTAGATACTACTTTTTAAAGTAAATACTATACTTCCGGCAACAAAAGACTACAGTTCAAAGTAGATACTTTTTGTTAGAGCAGATACTTCTCTATAGTAGTACCTACTGCGAACGAAGGATGAGGGGCGTGAGGGTACGTATTCCGCGAATACCACCACCTCTTTTTTGTTCGTGTGCACATTATTTCTTTCATTAGATTGTGGTAGACTTCAACATAGACAATAAATTAAAAATGTCTTCTGATGATGAAATGGTGGTTGAACAAGAGGAGGTGGAAGACGAAGAGTTGTGTTTTGTGATTCTGTTAGAAAATTATAAAATTTTATTGGATAAAAGAGTGACGCCTGCTATTAAAACAGAAAAAGAAGCCGCATTAAAACAACTTACAACGGAATACAACTTTAATCGGCAACAACATTTGGATACTAAGCAAGTTTTAAAAAAAATAATATGAAAACCAAAGTAAAAAAACTTACTGATATTAACAGAACTGGAAACAAACCGATTAAATTAAATCAATGGCAACGAAAGTTCCAGACATTGTGGAATAGTGATAATTTAAATCATGTTTTAGAGCGTGTTCCAGGCATATATCGTAACATAAGACTAAAAAAACGTGATTGTATTTATGGATAAATTGTAAAACTCAATTTTGTTTATGCATTTTAGGAGCTGTTACTGCAGGAACTAGTACTGATAAGGAGCATGCAGAAGAAAAATGTGTTGAAAATTTGCAGCTGGAATTACTCCGTTCTCAAATCAAAGCTGCAGAATCACAACAACGTGCCGCTAAAGCCATGGAAAGTGCTGCTATAGCTTTAACAAATGCAGCAACAGCTATAGAGCAGATGGCCGAAAATTATTTTAGACAAAATTTTGAAAACTAATATCAAAAAATAATAAGTTTTTGTTTATACGCATCTATAAAATATATACACTTTGGAACTTTAATGTTTGTATAGAATACATTTATTATAAATTAGTGCCTATCTATCAGTGCAGCAATACGATTTCGAAATTCAATACCACGTCGTCTTGTGTCCGCATTGTGAGGCTCATTGCCAATCACAGGATAAACAATTTCTTCTTCTGCTATAGGTTCAAAATCATCTGGATCTTGTAAATGCTTTGCACAATTATGTAGTATAAATGCCGACATAATATATCGCGGTATTCTATCAACTTTTAACCTCAGTGTTATTAAAAAAGTAAAATCGCCAATGTGATGGGATTTAAAACGCTGAGAAAAATAATTCACAAAAAATAAGTCCAAAACTTTTTTTCTATTAACTTAGAATAATAAAGTTTTAATTACAGATTTGCTCGTTTCAGATAAAGCAATAAATGTTTTTCCTTTGCAGTTTTGGCGTATAATCAAATATAAAAAAAATTCTTCGTGTAAACTCAATCCGGGGACATACTCATTGAAGCAATTTTCCATAACACAGTTTTCAAGAAACGTGTGTCCTCCAGTCCAGACCAACTTCCTAAATAAGGGTTTTTCAACATATTATACCTGCTCCCCAACTAGTTAGTTTGAAACACTATTGCAACAAAGCGCAGCGTGAGCGCCAAGTTAGACTGGTGAATAGTTTTTTCCCCGGGTGTACCACTGAGCATAGGAAATCGGCGTTTCATTTGTCCGAAACATCGTTCAATAACAACGCGTTCTTTTGCATGTTTAACGTTGTAGAGACTTTCAATATTAGTCGCCGGATTTTTGTATGGTGGTATCCCATACCCTTCATCACGCAGTAAACACAATTCGAGATTATTGTTTCTCATTATACGATTTATTGAAGAATTGCACCATATTCTGCTATCGTGTACAGAACCAGGCCAAGACGCATCTACACTTGTAAAAACTGCTTTACTGTTACATGTTGCTTGTACATTCACAGAAAAAAACCTTTTCTGTTTACATACTCAATTCCATAATTATTCGGCTTTATAATTCTGATGTGGGTACAATCAATCGCTCCTATAACGTTGGTAATAATATTGTTTTGAGCCCACTCTTCTTTTGCTACATTTAACTGTTCGTTTGTTTATATAAAAACATTTTTTTTTGTGCAAACCAAAGTTGATACTTTTTTTATAATTATCGAAACAGTTGTTTGGTCAACACCAATGTCAATTCCAACGCCTTCTTGAAAACCTGGATCGGCTTGAATTTAACACATTACGATATTTTGTAAGGATATAAAATTTTGTAGTAATTACCTAAACTTCGTAAAAACACTTTCATTTGAGGGATATTTGAAAGAGCTCCACCTCTTGTTTCTTTCGTTTCATCAATAAATTGGTTTGCTAAAAAGCGCACATTTTCTTTGTTAAATCTAGAAACAAACATTTTTTTAACTTTGAACATAGGGAATGCTTTGGCACAAAAATGTTACAGTATGTTCTTAGTAATGTGATAATGTATTTCTAGCAAAAATACAAAATTTTATGAGTATATTCGCAAAGTGTTACCTAAATATTTTTCTGTAGGTTTTATCATCATAATTTCTTCTTACTCTCTACATCTTCCTGCTACGCTGTGGCTCCATTTTTCGAAAATAAATGAGAAGTAGTCGCCTAGTATGCACTCAAAGTTCGTGTAACCGCAACTTCATTAAAAGTGAAGAATATACTACAAATAGGCGCAAAATCGAAGTATTAGCATATACTTTTTTGTTTAGTAGCTACTACAAAAAATTTCATGGAAGATACTACGAATTTAGTATCTTCCGGAAAATTCAAAGTAAATACTTTTAGTAAAAGTAGGTTCTTCAGCGAGTAGAATTTTGTTGAAGAATTTACTACGTTTTTGAAGCATTAGCATTTACTTCATTTTTATTCATACCACCCATTGAAGTTTATGTAATCGATTACTGCATAATGGGAGTCGACTTACTCATCGGCCAAAATTTCAAAGAACTGTATGATGTCGAGTACTTTAAGATCAACAATACATTGACTTTTGATAATGCGAAAGCAACTAAGATGACGGTAAATGTTATCGACAGTGCTGTTGTAAATGTAAGCCCCGATGTTGGAAAAGATGACATCCAAAATCTTTCTTATGGATCTTCAGTAACAAAAATTGAATGTGAAAATCATATTATCAAAAATTTAAACAGTGCTCTTTACAAGGTACGTAAATAACCAATGAAAAATTAAAATTTACATATAACTATTAATATTGTAGGTACTAAATGATAGAAAGTTCCCGTTAAAATCTAGAAATATTGTAAAAAGAGAACGCAGCAGAATTACATTGGCGGTCCGATCGGCAATTCGTCATAACTATAAAGATGAGATGGATACTGAAAGTCTTCGAGAAGATCTGCAAAATGTACAGTCTCATGTTTTTGGCGAACATGAGAAATGCAAAAATTATTTTCGTCACAAATGTACTTCAAAAATATCACACGTCAACCAACTGAAAAACGATGGAATATTCCAAAAAATTATGGAGTCAATTGACTTAATAATTAAAAAAGCCGATCGTATTCGTCCAAATGTAACAAATAATAGATCCGAACTTTTTATGAGTTTATTGGCAAAATATAATTGTGGCAAAAGGAAGAACTTGACACAAAGAGGTTCATTTCAAAGAAGATGCGCGGTAACTGCTCTTTAGTATGGAAATTCCCAATGGCAATTAAAAGCTTGGGAAAACTTTACAAAAAAAACGCCGGGCAGTATTTTTAAAAAAAAAACCTAATAAGGAAGAAATATGCGAAGAAAAATTTGAGGCCGCGCAAAAATTTTCCCGACTTGAATATGACAAATAATGTGGAATACAGGCCAGATGCTGATGATTTTAAACATGAAGATGATTTGGAAAAGTTATGTGATCATCATTTGAAAAATTTTACGGTATGCTATATTTATGATATTAATCATCATTAATCATCAAAGTTACATTTTATATTTACAGGTCTCCCCAACTGAAATATCAGAAATTGAGAAATTAACAATTGGTCAACATAATAATCCTAGGTATAAAATGTATAGGCAGAATAGGTTGACTGCTTCAATTTTTGGAGCAGTTTGTCATAAACTGCCTCAGACAAGGATTGTAAAAAAAAATTCTTTATTCCGAAAACCAAAATAATTTTTATACGGCATATGATATTGAAAAAGAAGACATGGTAAGGCAAATGCTGGAAAAAAAATTGGCCAAAAAATTTGGAACTGCGGGATTTTTATTGATGAGATGTACAACTTTTTGGCCGCGTCTCCTGATGGTAACGAACATTTAAAATGTTGAAACACATAGGTAATTACATGAATCTTTTTTATAGGAATGTTGGACGATGGAGGCATTGTAAAAATAAAAGCTTTTCCTTCTTTAAAAGAAAAGGGATTAAAAATAATTGACGCCGCAACGCAAATTAAAACTTTTTGTTTAAAATTAAATAACGACAAATTAGAACTAAATAAAAATCACAATTATTTTTACCAACTTCAAGGTAAGCTCCATATTACGAAAGCTGACAAATGCTATTTCGTTGGCTACAATGATGGAGAAGAACTTTTTATAGAAGTAATTGAAAATGATAGCAATTTTTGGACGACAAAAATGAAATCCAAATTAATAACATTTTTCAAAGAAGCTATGTTACCCGAAATTGTTCTCCGAAGAATTGTAAAAGGAAATAAATGTAAAGAACCCCAAAGCGTTCTGAACGCTAAAAATAATAAAATAAAAAATAAATAATCCACTCTATTAAAAAGGTGTTTTAATTATTTGCCCTTTTACCTAATTACTATAAATATGTGATTTTTTAGTAATAAACAAAAGTACATCATTTGTATTTTATTATATTTTCAATTGACTAGATTTATTCAAATTGCCAACTTCCCACCAAAATTTCACACAAAAATTTCCTTTTACGTAGAATATCAAAGTCAAATTTTTCCTGAAGTAGGCAATTTGAATATATATTTTTTTGCGTTTTCATTTGGTCCAAGTGCCATTTGTCTACGTATTACGGTTCTCAAGATTAACTAGATGAAGTGTTCGAAACAAAGAAACTCAGTTGTGTGTTTAAGTACATTAATAAAATTTCGTAAATGATTAGTAAAAGATGTCAACTTTAACATATAAAAAAATCAAAGTGGTATCTTTTATAATTTGTTAGATATCTGTAGTCAAACTTGACTAAAAACAGCACTTTTTTGCACAGCGCCACCTTAAACGAATTTCTCGAATGCGTTGCTACATATTTATCTAAATTCGTTGACAGAACTAAAAATAGAATTAAGTACCGATAAACCAATAACACAGACCGCGCCAGTTTTCTGATTATGAGAGGAAACAAATCCGTGAAATTGTTGACGACCTTTTATACAACGAAATCTGAATCTCATTCACCTTACGCCAGTATAGAGTTCTACTTGTTCCAAAGAAAAACGGCGACAATCGGTTGTGCGTCGATTACCGGGACTCAAACAAAATTACAATAAAAGACAAGTACCCATTTCCCTTAATTGAGGAACAATTAAGGCGGCTTTCTGGCTTAAAATACTTTATCAGTTTAGATCTTTATTCAGGTTACTATCATATTCCCGTTGCACCTGAATCAATTCCCGTGATTGCATTTGTGACTCAAGATGGGCATTATAAATTTTTGCGCATACCTTTTGGTCTAACAAACGCTCCCGCTGTTTTTCAGCGTATGTTAAATTCGGCACTGGGTCAATTAAGATTTACGAAGGTGTTAGTCTACCTGGATGACGTATTGATACCTGGTAGAACTGTCGGTGAAGCATTAATAATTTAAGAGACGTTCTAAATATTTTCAAAACTGATGGGCTGACGCTAAATTAAAAGAAAAATCATTTCTTCAAAACCACCATTCAATATTTAGGATATGAAATAAGCGATTCTTTTATTCGACCAAGTCCACGTAAAATTGAAACAGTAGCTCAATTTTCTACACCAATCAGTGCGTCAATATTTAGGTTTAACGGGATATTTCCGCCAAAGATTACAGCGCCCCCTTAGTCGGCTGTTGTTGAAACATGCCCAGTGGAAGTGGACACAGTCCAAACCGCCTTTGATGACTTAAAGTCATGTTTGACATCTGGGCCAGTTCCTGCATTATTTGACCCAGGACTGGAAATAAAATTATACACCGATGCATCTCGGTGGGGTATTGAGGAAATGTTGATTCAGTCATGTGGAGAAGGCGAAAGCGTTGTTTCGTATTTAAGTCGGCAGACCACTAAGGATGAGCAAAAATTTCATTCATATGAATTGGAAGCGCTTGCGATAAATATCTTCGGTTAAAAGATTTCGCCACCTTTTTTGAGACCCTTCTGGTCAAGGATTAATAATTTGACCATCGCCGCAATCCGGTCCTGCCCTATTTATTAGGTCGCCCATTCACAATAATCACAGATTGTGCCACAGTGAAAAATACTTTTTCGCAGAGTGAGATTAACACCAGGATTGGTAGATAGGTGTTGACACTTAATGAGTATCATTATCAAATTGTCCATCGGCAGAGTGCACGTATGCAACACGTTGATGCTTTGAGTAGAAATTCTGCTGATACTCTCACAAAAGGTGTATTTGTAACAGTAATAACTGAAGATGATTGGTTGTTAGCAAGTCAGCAAGCCGCAAAAGACATCCAAACTATAAAAACAATTCTAGAATCAGGTGACTTACGCGGCAATAAACAAATATTTAGTAATTATGCTCTAAAAGGTCGCAAAGTCTATAAAATTACGCCGTATGGGGACTACGATGGGGTAGTACCGAAATTAGCTCGCTTTCAGATTTTGCAGATAGCACACTTTTGAGCTTGTGACGAGTCAATACTAGTTTAAACACATGTGCCGTTTTATTCAAAAATATGTTAAGAGTTGTATTAATTGACTCTATTTTAAAAACTCGTCTGGCAAAAAACCTGGTTATTTACACCCAATTAAAAAATTCCCAAACCGTTTCACAATTTTGCAAAAAGCGATTAACTATCATTTAACCGCTACCGGAATGCCACGCGGAAACGGACAAGTAGAACGATACAATGCGTCGATCCTTGATTCATTAGCTACCATGGGCGCAAATACTGATGATTAGCGATGGATAAAAATATCATTAATATACAACTTGGTCTTAATGGCACTATAAATCGATTTGAAGTCGTCGACAAGCTAAACTTCTGTATTTTTTTTTCTTAGCGCTTGTCACCTCCGAGTCGTCACCCCTATCTGTGAAAGAGGAGCACAAAAAAAGAGTTTACTAACAGAAACTAGAGAGAAAACGTAATACCCCCACCGCTTATAGTGAGCTTCTTTCTCTGTGGGTTTTTTGTATGTGTTTTTTTTTTGTAAGTGAGTATTTTTCTGTGTGAGCTTTTTTCTATGTGAGTTTTTATCCGTGTGGGCTTTTTTCGATAAAGGTTTCTTTCCGTGTGGGATTTTTTCACTGTGGGTTTTTTTCCTTGTGAGCTTTTTTCCGTGTAAGTTTTTTTCCATGTGAGTTTTATTCGACGTGGGCTTTTTTCTTTGTGAGCCTTATTTCATGCGAGCTTTTTTCTGTGTGAGTTTTTTTCTTGTGAGCATTTATGTTTGTAGGCTTTTTTGTCAGCCTTTTTCCTGTGCGCATTTTTCGTGTGGGTTTTTTTCTGGGACGAAGAGGTCGGGACTATCGAAGTACCAGCCCGATCACGTGATGTTTCGGAGGCAGTACAGTGAACCGATCGCGGGGCGAAGGGCAGCGGCGCGAGGACCCGGGGGCACGATGCCCGAGGGGCGAGGGAACACATCGTCTTGAGCTATCGTTGTTAAATACACGGAAAATACAACTGTATTCTCATCGAACCCCAATATATGTTTTGAGATTTTTTTTCGTTTTATTAACTTTTAGAATTTAAAAATTAACAAATCAAAACCTACTCATTGCTGAAGGCAACAATCTGGCTCAGAAGGCGAACTGGACACTATTGACTTAGCACAAAACTGATTTGGCTCAAAGAGTAACTACTCGCGTATTCACTCTCTTTGCATGAATGAATGCTCGAGATTCGCGGCTTAGCTTTTTTATATTGTGGCCCGTCGGCTTGGATTCACGTCATCCCTCGTTCGGTTTTTTCCTAAGCACGTGGGAAGGACACCCGGGCGAACCCAGTGAGAACATTTTAGGGTCATTAAAACGTACTTTTTTTTAATAATAATTTTAATAACTTCTGTGAACTCACTTAAAATGTTGTGTCTTCCGCGAGTGAACTCGCTTGCTCAAATTTTAACTTCATAGGTTTGGTCTCTTTACAATAGATTTGTAAAACAATGATTTTACACATAAGGGTTCTTTTTTAGCCCGTCACACTGAAGACGACCTTATTGACTTGCTAAAAAGCTAAATGTTTGTGGTAAAGTATAATGAGTTGATGGCAAGAAAGTTGTTGTTCTGAGTCCAATATCAAAAATAAGTAAAAACCGGGCAGGACGGCTATATAATGACCTGCAGGAACGATTAATTTCGTTCATACCCAACTTTAGGGAATCGTAGCAGGGCGGCTAAGAAAATACCTGTGTTGGAAGTGCTAAAAGTAAATATTACACGAGGATGGACGTCCGGGGGTGGTGCCCTGGTCAAGCATTTGCTTCTGGATGGAAACTGTCGTGGGAGGTAGTTAGCAGTCCACTGATGAGCTAGCTGAGTGTGCAGCCGAATTGTTAAAAAAAAAAGTGGTGATCCAGTCGACTGATGAGCTCAATATGCAGCTAAGTTGTGTTAAAAAAAGTAGTGATCCAGCCGACCGATGAGCTGAGTAGTCAGCGCTGAATTAAGCTCAGTTAGGTTAAAATGAAATGAGATAAGTTGGTAGCACAAAGGGATGCTACTGGAAATAGAAATTGGTTAAATATGAATTCAAAGATTTTTTTTTTTTGATGAGGGGCTCTGAACAGTAATCTTTGTATAAGCAGTACTTTGGCGCCAAAATGTGTTTCAGGTTCAGACTGAGGCAGAAAGGAGTGTAACAGAAGACGAATAACGTGACAACATGGAAACCTGGAGAGTCAGGAGTTGGCGTTCACGTGACGTGATGTGGTTAGGATGGCCGAATGTCATTAGTCGTAAAAATAAAACAATTGTAAATAGTATTTAAGCGAAGGGCTAAGTAATAGTAAGTATTTAAGGAAATGTTTTATTTCCAAGATATATCAATCATTGTTTTACGTAAGAGTTATCTTAATGTTACAATTTGGGCTCATCCAGCCGTCTGCAACGCATCGGGTCAACTCTGTATTATCTAGAGTTTATAATTGATCATAGGTAACATGAGTTTTGACTTAGTTGTGTGCATCTTCGTGGAGACGTAGAGGAATTATCAATTTTGTATACGATAAAAACGGCAATCTGGAGTTAGTCTTGTCTTAGCCCTTGCCAGAGCAACAAGCCAGAATAAATTGTGCGAGAATCAATTCGTCTTTTATTTAATAAAGTGAAGACAAATTTTAACAAAATGACTAAGAAATAAAATACCGGACTTAATTGATTACTCTTTATCTCTGTTTATATGACTCCCTAGCAGATCAGCTTTCGTATTTTACCAAAAGTTCCGCATAGGCACCAAGTGAATTTTGTTTGTAAAACTTGTCTTATTAACCCTTAGGTAGCATCTTTCCTGTATTTTAGGTACTTGTTACAAAAATAACTGTCTTAACAGTTTTTCAAAATAAAATTAATTAATATAATTTTTGTACGAAATAGGCCTTCTCTACTTTAAACTTGACTTTGTATAAAACAACAAATGAATTGTTTTATTGCGGAAAAAAGGTTTAATTTCCCGTCTCCGTTTACCGCAAATGGTTTAATTTTTTAAAGAAATAAATAGGTTTAATTATTATTAAATAGTTATGACTTATTTAGACTATTTGTAACAACTTAAACGTTTTGTTTTAGTTTGCATAAATCAGAGATTCAATATCGAAACTAGTTAAATTACTTATTATTTTAAAATTATGACGGTTTCAAATAAAACAGGAAATGATTTAACTTAAATCTGCGTTGTGTAAAAATTAAATTTATCAAACTATTACCTGGAAGATATAATCCACAAAAATTTATTAAATAAAGGTAAAAATACAAAATTACGAACTTTGTGTTAGGAATCCATTCTTGTGATTAAAACTACCCATCAGTTGACAGGTGAAAATTCTTTGCTTTACCTGAGCTAGTGTTCACTGTAATTAGGACAATACTAGGAACAACAAACAGTAAATAAAAAAACTCATTGTGCCTAAAGGTTTTAAATCTTAACCTCCTCATCGTTTACGTGATTGAAGGACTGCTGTACTTAGAATTTTCTTTACCACTTCTTACCGAAATTCATTCATTTTACCTAAATGTAAGAAACATTACTAGTTACAAGAGTGTCATCGAGATCACTTCACGACCGGTTCATTTTTGTATCATATTGTGTGTTAATAATTGTTCTTTGAGTCTTCACTGGATGTGAAAGGAAGAATTGTTGGCATGGCTGCTACAGGAATGTCCAGCAGAGAAATTGCCGTACAAATAGGTTTATTGGTAAGTAAATTTTGTTTTATTTGTTAATACAGTGAGTTTATCCATATAAGTAGATTCCCTCCTTGGAAATTATTATAACAGAAAAAAAATTCTGGAAGAATTTTCATGTTGGAAATAATTCAAATTACCAGGGCAACAAAAAAAAGTCATGTCGAGACAACTTGACAAATTATATATCATTTTGTTCGTCTTAGTGAAACAAATCAAATGCTCTAAAAAAAAATTGAAAAACACAAAAACACTTTGAATCAAATATTTTTTTTCTAATTTTAATGAATTTAAAATATACTTTAACTTCAAAAAATCATTACTCAATAACTATTAGGCCGATTTTCTTCAAATAAAGACCATTCTAAAGGGATGGACTTGCCCTTTAGAATGATATTCAATTTGAAATTTAATATTCGCGAACTTTTCTTTAAACAGTGTTCGAAAAGTTCGAAGTAAATCGAAATAATCTAAGAAAAACCCTAGAGTAAGTAACCAACGAAGTTGGTCATTATCCATTGAGGACTATTCATCCTGGACGAAAGAGGATAACCACGAGACACCAAGATGCCGCTAAACTTGATGTTGTCAATCAAAATCCTTTTACCTTGGCTGTAAGAATTTGAGAAACATTACAACTAAGTGACGAAACCGTCAGAAACAGACTAAAGGAGGCGAACGCTACGGCACGTCACATATACAGGCTGTCCCAACGGTCCGAAAAAGCTCTATAACTTGTTTATTTTAAGAGATATTGACTTTTTCTTTTTTTTTAGATTTTAGCTGCGTTTTTTTGATGCACATTTTAAAAATATTGCGGTTTATATACAGAGTGTCCCAATATTAAAATAACACTAAAGTTATGTTTTTGTAAATGGAATCTACTCAGCTTGATTTTATTTTTGGATTCTACGCTAAATTACAAATAACTTTTATAGAGGTTGTTTTCATTTATCTGTTATCAATTTGGATTTGTGGCGCTTTTTACCAGAATTTTTAAAATACAGGGGTCTGTCTAAAAATTCGTACCTTCTAAATGCTTGCACACAAGTTAAAGTAAGTAACGCCGTTTGATTCCTGAATGTTTGCCGCATTTTTTTAGTGTTTACTCAACAACTTACTCAGTGGCATGCGCCTACTGCGATTTTTTTTACATGACAAATTAAAAATGTCAAAAACTCATTTTTTTCAAATGGCACCCCCTATTTATTATTGTACCAATCAAAAGATCTTTTGACAAGAATTGTGCCAAAACGTAAGAAATGTCTAGGAACACTTAAGAAATTCAGACTAATGTCAGAATTTAGTAAATAGTATGCGCAGGCGCCTCACACAGTGTATAGAAAACCAAGGGTACCATAGAAAACATTAGTTATATTCAATAAAACAATATTCCATTGGTTTTGCTTTTTTTGTTTACCTTTAAATAATACAGGCTGACGTTTTAAACGACAGTGTCACGACCGATACAGAAGATATAGGTAACGCCGCAATTCATCGTCACTTTTTCCAAATTGTAACCTGCCGTTAACCTAAAGGGTATTTTTATTTCTATAAATGAATCCCGATTAAAAAGTCAGCATTTTTTTATGTTTATCTTTATTAATCAGTGTTTAAAAAATATAATTTCCACATAATAGTTTGACAAATCTAATATAAACCGATTTAAATCTATTTTGTTTCGATGTCAAATCTAAAAAAAAATGTTTGAGCAGTTACTAAATAAGCGTAAATATATCACAACTATTTAATAATAATGTGGGAGAGGGGTCGCCCGGAGGGGTGCCGATCGATCCTTGATCGATACCGAGTCAGTCGGTCCCTAACGCCCGCCGCCGTCGGTGCCGCCTCGCCCCTAGCGAGCCAGTTCATCATTCTAATATTTTTTGCTTTTCTTGTTAATTTGTTAATGTAATAAAAATTTCCCTACAAAATCCTACAA
>NW_025400985.1:14572797-14575941 GCF_015345945.1 Tribolium madens | reverse complement strand
CTTTACCCTTTTTATGTTTATACCTTTTAGGGGCAAAACCCCCTTGATCCGTGCCACTTACGGCGTTTATGAATTACCACTACCTGTGCTAACACATCAGTGGCGTACGCTTTACTTGGAAAATAAATTTAATAAATTTTATTTGAAGAACGTTTAAACAAAGAATTTTTCAAATATTTTTTCCAGCATATTCGTATGACGTTGAATATAATTGAATAAGGCACCCATTGCCAAATTGTGCCTCACCGCTTTTTGGCGCACTTCTTGTAAACTCTTCCTCATGTTGGCTGCGGGAAGGAGAGGCAGTGCAATGGCCATTCGGACTACCTTTCCGGCATCTTCGTTGCCACTAACTACTCGTAGATAGCCCAGTTTTTTCATCTTCTTCCAAATGCTCTAAAAATATTTTTATTTATATTTGATTACGGAATAAGTAAAACTTGCTTGTACATAATGGAAGAACAACAATCCTTAACCTGGGTCTCCCCGAAATGAAATTGCAAGCTATTTTGTAGCCCCCTCTCAAAGTCGGTCGTAATGACTTCGGGTGCTACTACTGTAGGGGCCACCTGGGTTTTAAAATAGCCTACAACAAACAGCCTCTTGGGACCGCGTACCCATGAGAGCAAACATCATCGGTATCGCCAATAAACCAATTATAAAAAAATAATTAAGAAAATTAATGTACTATAATTGCAAGCCGTTATGCAATCACTAAACGAGCATATATGTATAATATTTATTGTGTTAAAAATGGAAATGATCTTACATGATTTTCCACCATTGTATGTATAATCAAAAGTTGCCTTGACGGTGGAGATGCGGACACCACTTTAAAGGTTCGGTCGGCTTGAATTTCTGAAATGCCCCAGCACACTAAATTGTCCACAAAGTCATTACAACAAAAAATAATGTTTGCCACGACGACTGTTTGGAAGACGTTTCTTCCACAACAAACATATTTTGTGTTGAGTTGGTGGTCTAAAAGGTTCCCCAAATCGACGATACTTTGTGGCACTGCAGGAACCGATCGTCGCCGGGCCGACCTCATCATTGATTCCGCGCGCGCCCATGGATAGTACATAGCGGCCTCAACGTGACTACAATTATTATTATTATAGAAAATTCACAATTGTAACTGCTGTGCTGCTTGCACTTGAAATGCCTGAAATCGACGTAGTTTTTTTTCAAATCTTCCGCCGTTTTTGCTGTCATTTAATTAACTACCAAGTTAATTTCTAAAATTTGATATTCTAAACTGAACGAAAATTGAAGCAACCTTTCTACATATTTTTTTTCAAGTGTAACATGCAACTACATAAAAGTTTCATTTAATAAGCAATTGTCACAATTTTGTTGTGTTAGTAAAACATAGGGTGGTACACTAAACTAAATATTTAATGGTGTTGCAGTTTTTATACGTAGACCAAGTCATTGTTTATTTAATAGCATCTGAAGGCTTTTGAATTTATATTTCCAAACAATCTAAAATGGATTCCACACCACTAAGTCTTGCCCGAAATGGAACAGTTAACAATTTCTTTATGTCTTTCGATTTTGGTCAGAATATTAAATCTTGGTATTCATTATCCAACTTGGACACACCTTTACCAAATATTCTACTGATTTGCGGAATTCTTTTTTGAAAATTTTAGTCATTTTCCACAGTGAATTATCTGCGGGGTTGAGTGTGTGTAATTTTTGCGTCTACTTTTAGTTTTTGAAAATTTTGATTGTGTGTCTAACCTGTAGTGTCATTTGATTTAATAATTCTTTTAGTTGTGGAGTGGGAGTATGTTGATAGCGTTTTGTTACTTTATTTTTGTCTTTGTTTAGGTCTAGGATGTCATTAGGTAATTTATGTCTATTTAGGTTCATTTTAATTTGTTGAGTGTGTAGATTTTTTGCATGTATTAGAGTGTTGGTGAGTTTTTCAACCTCTTTTTCTAATTCGGTTTGCGTTTTAATTTGCCGTTTATTTCAAATTTTTTATTTATTGTGTTTTTAAATTTAGTCCAGTTCGTGTTTTTGTATGATATGATAGTTTTGATGTAAGGTGCTTGTTCATGATTTTTCATTACTGTGAATTTTAACAAGATCTATTGTCGTTGGTGTCATGCCATTGAATGGATAGTGTGTATGTGTGATTGTGTAATGTAGCCTTAGATTTGTGTTATTTATCTAATTGTTTAGTGTCGTTCCGTTCCTGTTATGTCTATGACAGTTCCAGTTTGAGTGCCTTGCATTAAAATCTCCTAGAATTATTGTTTTGTTGTCGTTCCCCTCAATTTTATTTAGGTCTTCTTGTGTGAAATTATTGAATGGTGTGTTATAGATTAGGATTACTGAAATTTTTTGTGACAATAGCACAGAATAAATATTATAACAGAAGTCCCACTCCGCACGAAATCTTTGATGTTTCGCCGGTCGCTCCAGTGACCTCGGGTATTTAATCCAGTAGTGCACTTAAGATGTGTGCGTTAAAATGGGACTAGAGATGCGGTTTCCATATGTAAAAAAAATTAACTAAATCTTAAGGTCATGTAGCTATTTACTTATTCTGTTTCGACTGTAACTTCATGTAGTGAACTTAAATGTATGTACGTTAAATAAAAAATACACGGTTTAATTTGATAAGTAGGAATTTGTAAGGGTAAAGAGCTGAAAAAGTTCTCATCAATGCAATGGAAGAATTAAAACAATATTGCAAAATGAAAGTTTTTTTTTTAATTCATAACAWTTTGTTATTTTTGTTATTTTGTCTAAATAATAATAGTCCAATTGCGAACGGCACTACTTATTTTATGTCTTTTTAACTTAGAATTAAAATAAAACGAAACGAATCGATATTAACGCCTACTGAATGACGATAAATGACTGTTTGGACTGAAAAATGTATTGCTTGCAGACTTGAAAGGAACAATAATTCCAGGAAAGCTGTTTACTAGATAAAGGAAATCGCCAAATTAACAGATTTTATACTTACTTGGAATAAAACCGGGCCTGAAAGGTGAATTTCTAGGAATCAGCATTAAACATTATTCACATAATAAAAGGTAGTCAATTTTATATTAAAAAAAAGTTGTTTGAAATATAATACAAAAACAATTCCAATATCAATTATAACAATGGTAAATATGTATA
>NW_025400985.1:14563179-14566162 GCF_015345945.1 Tribolium madens | reverse complement strand
ACGGAAACCGCGATTGGGATTCCCCGCAGGACAACCCTTGAGGTTCTTTCCTCCGGGAGGGTGAAGGTGTGGTATGGAATCTTTTCAGATTCCATAAACCTGGTGAATGCCCTGAAATCAGCAACGGTAGTAGGCTGAATTCTGATTTGGTCGCTTACGCTCCTTGCCTTTGAGAAGTTGGCGACCTTGGAAACCCGCTGCCATTTTGCTGCGTCCCGCAGGGCTTGGGGATGGAGCTGGCCGCTTCTTCCCAGTTTTGGCTGGCCTGAAGCGCTCAGTCTCCATTTCGTTGTCCTCCGATMGGGGGCCTGGTGTGATGGTCCCTGATGTCCTCGATGATTGAGAAGTTGTCTCCGAAAAGACAGCTTCTTCGATGCGTTGCAGCCTCTCCGCGAAGGGGGCCAAAGCCTCCTTCASAGCGGCGGCCACAACGGCGGCGAGTGTTTCGTATGTGTCACTCATTTTTTAATTTGTTAAGAGAACTTTCCCTTCCTCTAACGTGTCGAAACACGCTTCGAAGCCGGTGAAAGTTTGTGAAACTTTTCAATTCGCAATGCTGTGCGTGTTAAAAAACACGTTTGTTTGATAAACTGTGATCGTGTTGAAAAACACGACCAAGTCAATGGTGATGATAGAAATCGGAAATTTTTCTTACGATCGACTCAATGTGGTAATGCCGACTAAAGACGATCGCCCTTTAAATGAGTAGTGCGGTTTCATCCTCCTCTAATTTTCGTCTCCTTGTCGAGTGAAGCTTCTGTTATAGTATTAATATTCTGTGACAATAGTACAATTTTTGTGTTCAGTGTTTTTTAAATTGAAAATTTCTTCTTTTTTGTAAGCGATACCATTTTTAATTGCAATTAAGACTCCCCTTGCCCTGGTGTCATTTTCTCTTTCCTTTCGTATGACATTATAATTTTTAATTGTAATTTTATACTTTTTTGTTAATTTGGTTTCACTGATGGTCATTACATCAACATTATGTGTTAATAAAAAGGCCTCCAGTTTATCTATCCAACTTATAAGTGTTAGGTGTTTTTTATTTGTCACTTTGAGTCATAATTTTGAAAAAGAATTCGAGAAATTCTGTTTGTTTTTGTGCTGTAGTTTCTACTTGTTTTAATTTATTATTTAATGCTGTTATTAAATCTAAAATTTTGTTGAGATCAATTAAAGTGGAGAGTTTTTTGTGTCGTACGTTCTGTCGTATCTTCTGTTGTTCTATGCAAAACAGCTGATTATCAAACGAGGTTACTGGAGGTAACTTTTGTTTTAGGAAACGATTTGAATTACACAAATTTAACACAAATATCATCACCAAAAAAAAAAAAAAAAAAAGACACACACAAAGTACACACATGTACTAAATTATGACCTGAATTGTGAGTGTACTAAAATTTTTCTGCAAATGTACTGCGTTGGTGACAAATAACATGACATTAAATTTTGACAGACTCTATACAGAATTGCCAACATGAAAGATAAAATAAGGTGTAATATTAGTTGCATACTATATAAATCAATAAATTTCTTTAAGTAAAGATTGTTGCATGTATTGGTTTTTGTATTTTAAAAATGTATCATATTTTTGTCTGAATTACACGTCTAGAAAATTTAAGTTAATAATTTATTTAAATATGACTTTTTTATAGTTCCCTATAAATAATAATCCAGTAGAGAAATATCAGGTGACCGCGCTAGTATGTCTCCGTTGTTCGAAATCACCTTACCAGGAAACATTTCTGACAAACATTCAGCAACTTTCCTAGCGTTAGCGGCGGTGCGCTGTCTTGCTGGAACCAAACGGTATTCAGCCGGCTGAGTTGAATGTTGTTGTCAACGTAGTAGGTAAAGAAGGTCCCTAGAAAATTTAATAACAGATCGACGTTTAATTTTTTTTCATAAATGTATGGACCAATTATCATGTCGTCTAATAAACCGACCCATACATTTACGCTGAAGCGTACTTGTGGTCGCCGTTCTTGATGTTCACGGAGGTTCTCAATGGACCAAATGTGTTCATTGTGGCGATTGAACATGCCCATGTTTGTAAATTTGCATTTATCCGTGAATATTACATTACGCAAAAAATTTGGATTTTGCTCCAACTGGTTGATGATAAGTCTACAAAACTTTATCCGTCGACTACCATCTCCAGCATGAAGAATTTGGGTGATGTGAATTTTGATTGGATGATACTTGTGTTTCTTTAGTATCGTCCATACCAATAGATGCAATATGCCAAGATTAGTTGCAATTTCCGGTAAGGAAACCCAACGATTATCTTGAAGCTACAGAAGGAATATTCGAATATTTGGCAATTTTGTTTTATTTCACGCACCGCTTGCAGAACTGCCATATATTTACATTGTTTATATCGTTGCATATTCATTGCCATGCCTACCACGCTCAGTATCTTTAAAACGATCTATTTAAGGGGTAATAAATGTTATGCATTTTTCGTCTCGCTGACCCGAAGGGAAACGAAACATTGCACATAATTTACATAATTTTACATAATTTGATTTATTTTAAATCAGCATGAAATGAACATAAATAATAATAGGGACCAACAACTACATCATAATAAAACCGGAGTTTCCAATTTCAGTAGAAAAGGATTAGAATATTGTATATAGATACTTATATGGTATTTATCTCCATCTTAGTATTATTTTTAATTCTGTATCTCTACCTCTTGGGAGGAGGGTGTAAAATTATAGCACCTACATGATATGTTACGACAATTCTACTAATACACTAGAGAGTGTGTCATTAAGGTGCTAAAGAAAACCAAATTCATCATTATGAGTTTGTAAAAGATCAAATCTTTCTTCAATTGATGACACAACATGATCTAATAAGTTGTTAAAAAAAATACTTTGAAAAATGGTTTATTGTCCACAATTGGTTCATTCTCGGCTTCTTAATCAAAAATCACTTCTTTTTTCGTGTTCTTACTTTAGTTTGAGTGATGAGT
>NW_025400985.1:14525738-14558369 GCF_015345945.1 Tribolium madens | reverse complement strand
AACACAACCACAAAGTGGTCATCTTCAGGTGAGAATAAAACTAACTAATTTAACAATGGTGTAATGCCTTATATACTAATTTTTCCGTCACTTTCCCTACCCCCAACTAACAAGTAGAGGGGAGAAAAGGGYATGGYGCCGTTGTCTGAATTCATAAGAWTATCTCTATTTTTAAATATTTCAAGACTCTCGAAAGCGTCAAGAAATTTACAATTATTGTCTACTCTAATAATTTTTACATTAGTTTCATCGATTTTATGGTCTTTTTCAAAAATATGTTGGGCCACACTTGATTTTTCAAACCTGTTAGGTGGAGTCATTGCCTATATATCACTCAAAAGTAGGTACAGTCCGAGACAGGCGATAGTCGAAAGCAGGAGTGCTATATCGTCACTCAACAGATCTCGGAAAATCTCTGTTTACTGAAATATAAAACTCTACCACTACGGTGAGATGTAGGTTTTACAAACCGGTACGAATGCAGTTTTGTAAATAACTTGGTAATCGAAAGCTTTATTGACGATGAAATGATTTGATTTTTTAACAATTTAAAATTTTTTATTTAAAAAAAAATTCACATTTATCAACACAAATTATATTTTATTACATCTTGTAATTAACTTTCTTTTTCCCCATACATATATTTTATTGTAACTATATTTTAATTGCGCCGAAACATTAAATAGATATTTAGGATAAGAAAACATCATGTACATAAAAATAAATAGTGTTTTATTTAACATGTCTGTATAAAAAACAAACAATCTAACATTAGAATATATTTATTTATTTACTTACAATTCTATTACTATTTACTTACATGGACTTACAATTATACCTAAATGAAATATGTTTTTGCAAAATAGGTGTAGCATTTTGTATTGCTCCTGAGGTTTTTAACATCAACCATTATTTACTTACAAACGAGTATACAATAATAATTGTGGATTAAATTGTGAACTTTATGTGATGAAACTGGATTTTTTTGGTGAGCATTTAAGACAAATGAATAATGCGTCGATTAAAGACAAAATTAACCTGTCTACTGTACATAGTTTAATCTTTTACACATTTTCTTCTAAATCCCCAAGTTTTATATTGCGTACATGTCTGGGGTCTATCAATTCTGGTAGCATGCCTTTCATGTAAAAAGCGATAAGTTGTGACGTTTCTTCCGTGGCGCGGTGTACCTCGGGCGCCAGCACCCGGTTTTATGAGGGGGGTGCACCTCCTGGCGGCGGCTCCTACGGGTGGCTCAGTGAAGACGGTTCCTCCAGGGGTCGATGTCAGGGGGGAAGCGAGGGGGAATGAGATGTGGATTAAATGAACAAATGATTTATTAAATTACAAGCTACGGTGCGGGCGGTTAGCAAAGTGCGTAAGCGGTTATGTAATACGGTTTACAAGCGGGTCCGACAGGTCACCTTTATATAGCGCAAGCAGGTGCGGGGAGGGGAAATGTATGTGGGAGCGGTGCTCTCAAGCCTCCCTGCGGCCCTGACTGGGTTCAGCCACGACGAAGGGGACTAAGATTGCGGATAGGGGGGGAATTATCGGGAGCGGTACCCTCAAGCCCTCCGGAAYCCCTGACTAAGTTGCCTCAAGCCTAGGAGTATAGAACTCAGGGGGGTGGGGGTGACGGGGATGTGGATGCGGGGAGGTGAGGGGACTTGCCTTCCGATTCGGTAATCCCTTTGAAGCACTCAGTCACTTTCACTAGTGTCACTGGTCACTTCCGGTTAGTTTTCGCTGGGGCACTTTCACCGTCACTTTCGATTAACTCTCTCTCTGGAGCACTGTCACAGTCACTTGTTCACTACTAGGCACTTCCTGGAGCTGGGGCTTGTCTCGAAGAACACTCGGCGAAGACTCAGTTTGTTTGCCTTTTCGGCTTGGATTTAGAGCCTACCCGGCTGCAGCTGCGCGAGTCGATTTTGGTGGGGCACCTGCAGGTATAGTCGTGTCGGTTTGAGATGGTCTTAACCGGGTAGAGGGAGATCGGTTTCGGAGGGACACGGCTTGTATGGTTGGTTGCGTACCCTCGGGGGCTATTTTTAGTAACTTCGTTACAAGTTCGCAAATACCATCTATATCTTGACATAAACTATTAGCTACTTCTAAAATGTCTTCGAAGAATTCGTCAGAACCGCATCTTCAACAAATTCTTTTAAATTTTTTAACGAAGTTAAATTTAGACTGTGGCTGGAGCAAGGAACAAAAAATGTACGAGAATTAAGATCTAACATTTTTCTTTGTTCTCCATTATTTTTTCTGCGCATGTTTGCTCCATTGTCGTATCCTTGTCCTCTAATATCTTTTAAGCTCACTCTTCATTTTTTTAACTCTTTAAAAATATTGTTATGTTCTCAATAAAACACCATTTCCTAAATCAAATTATATTCGCCTTTTAGTTAATTTAACACAATAAATTGCCCCTGAATCGGCTTGTTACATCTACTCTCAATGCCTCGAGGGTACCGCCTGATCTAGTCCACGGCGACTACCACTTTAAACTTTTTGTACCCTCTGATACCTTTGAGGGAAACAATACGATATCGATCATTCTCTAACATATCGATCACCTTGTAAGGCCCATCGTAATTATTGGACAGCTTACGATTTACGCCTTTATCCGCCAGCGTGTTGCTCGCC
Source organism: Tribolium madens (assembly GCF_015345945.1). Lineage (NCBI taxonomy): Eukaryota > Metazoa > Arthropoda > Insecta > Coleoptera > Tenebrionidae > Tribolium > Tribolium madens. Next base: position 14,555,717 of record NW_025400985.1, on the reverse strand, counting down.
TTTTTCCACAGTACCAAGTCACCGACACGATACTTCGTTGCCGCTTTACGCCTGGCGTCGTATCTCGCGCTTTATCTAAGACCACCTTCGGTGTCGGGGCATCTGCCCCAAGAGTAATACTCGCCAGCGCGTTTGAAACGTCCTCATCTTTTAAAAGAACCGCTTTTCCGTCCTGTACAACCAGCGTAACGCCTTTCTGGTTAAGCGCCGTCTGTCCAATCACCAGATCAGCGTTTGAAATGTCACATGTGGTGACTAGCGTCTCTAAATCTAGGTTGGCGTTGTCAATCTGGACTTGGAGACGGGTGGAGCCGATCGCCATGCTTACTCCGCCACCGAATCCTCTAAGGGTAGTCGTCTCCCAACGGATCGGTTGCGACAATCGCCTTGCGCAATCATAAGTGATTAGATTCACCTCAGTACCTGTATCTAGGTAGGTCTTAATTTTACCGCTATTTGGAGTTGTCGCCCACTTCCTGTAAGTAGCGTCCAAGACAGTATTAATTAATCTTACCTGAGCATCTCCTTCGCCTCGCCTTGTCTCTCCGTCCTTGGCCTGCTTGGACAGTCCGTCCGACTATGGCCTTCCTTGCCACAACGCATACATTTTCCCACCTTGGGATGCGGGCAGTTTCTACTGAGATGGTCGCCAAACTGCTGACAGTTAAAGCAACGAATCTTTCTCGCCTCGGTTCGCCACTGTTGCGTCTGTGGTGCCGGCTGCACTTTTGACGCCACCGACGATCTTCTGGAGTTAGAACGCCTTGACTCGTCTGCACCAGGTGTGTGATACACATCTAGCCCCGCCAGGAACCCTGCATACAACGCCTCTGGGGTTTCAGACTTGTTGGCGTATGCATTCGCTCTTAGCTCCTCGGGAAGCCCATGGATTATCACTGAAACCGCTCTGCTCCCCGTTACGCCACACCGTTCACAGAGGGCCAACTTCGCGTGATAGAAGTGAGTCATCGACTCCATTGGGACCTTACGCCTGTTCGTCAATTCGTACAATATTATGTTGTCGAGGGAAGGCCTTCTTCAACGCCGCCTTCCAGCCATCCCAGCTGAAATCATAGTCGTCTAATCGATGGTACCACTCACGTGCTGCACCCGCCAACTTCGCCTGCATATGAGCCGCCCGCTCGTATTCAGACCAACCATGGACATTACCCAGCTGATCACTGAACTGCAACGTGGAGCCACCTTTCCACGTTGCAGTTGCTATCATCTGGATCAAAGTTGTCCAAAATTTCGGCTCCAACAATGACGTCACGCCTTGACCGTTTCACAGAGCCCTCGCCGGTATGCCGCCCTGATCGCTTTTCTGCACTACGACCTGGGGTTGAAGTCGTTTCGTCACCTGTCGCCGTTTGGACTGCCTGTCCGAGAGCTCGAGCCACCTGCTTTTCCATAATTCGCTCCATCCGGGGCATGAGACGTCGAACTATGTACTTATCCATGTCGGATCTCATGCGTATCTCAGAAAATGTTTAATATTACATTTTATGTAAATTGCGGTTCCGCCTTTGGGTCCGTCGGGTCGATCTCTACGGTGGAGGATGAAACCCTGGATCTTAGGGTCCGGTTGTTGTTGGCGGAGATGTGTTTCGCACACCTGGTGCAGACGAGTCAAGGCGTTCTAACTCCATCACCACATCAGGTTTGTGCCGTGTCACAAACTCTTGGAGTTCGTTGCGAGCTGTTCTCAGTCCGTTTGCGTTCCAGAAAACGATCTGTAGGGAGTTTGCAATTATTGGGGTGCTAGCCATTAATTGGAGGTAAGGAGTGAGATGAATGGAATCAGGGCAGTCAACAGGCTACCCTTGGACTTCGCTTTAGGAAGTGAGATTATAATTTGCGTTTTCTGCGCGTCTAAGTCAGCTTTGCTGCGACTTGTGGACGGTTTGGGTGACTTACAAGCGGGGCTTTTTTTTTGTCGGTTTTTGGGTGTTGCTCTTGGACTGAGCGGCAGACATGGCTACGACTTTAGAAGTATTCGTCGTTGAAGACTTGGGTGATCTTTTCACCTTGGGGAATCTGGGGCATCTAAGATAGTTTGCGGTGCGGGGGAAATCTGCGTGACAGTTGCGCTGGGAGTTATGGAAGCGCTGGCATCTGTGACATTGTTCGGACTTGCGGGGCTTTTCGACAGTAACAAAAAGTTGCTTGTAATTTGGCAGTTCTACCATGATAAGGGGTATGGGGGATTGCCCCGGAGCATACGGGCTACTTTGATGGGATTGTAACCCTGAGACTTAAGGTCCTCGAAAATCTCGGTTGTGGAGACGTCGAGTGGAATTGATCTGAGAACAACTCGAGGAGTTTTGTCCTCAGCGAGGCTGAATGTATGGAATGGAGTCCTTGTAGTCTCCAGGAGTTTGGTTAGCCCACGATAGTTTGGGCCGAGACGGGCTGGACGCGAATGCTGTCTTGTCAGTTTTTGGCATTTGAAAAAGCTATTTTTTTCAGCCATATATCGGGAAATCGCAGACCATTTAGTCCCGGATTGTGGGCTTGCAATTGGGGTTGGTGTAGAGCCCGAAAAAGTCACGACAGGGATGACTTGGGTTGGGGGGGGGATACCTAGGACACGAAGTCTGAGGGGCCTGTTGAGGAGGTTGTCAAAACCGAGGCATAAGATTGGGGAGTTGGAGAAGCAGTCTTCTACGAAACGTAACGTTGTCGATAGGAAATTGCACCTGGAGTCTCTTGTAAGACTATTTTGTTTCTGACGTATCTTGGTGCTTTTAGTATTCTTCTTAGTATTTTTGTTTGAATTCTTTCTAGGTGTTCTCTATTTGTTTTTTTTATTTCGTGCAGTAGGTCTAGTCCGTATGTTAGGGGAAGGTCTTATAGATCCTTATCTTGTTTTAAAGACTCAGTTTACTTTTCGCATTTATCAGTGGGTATGGGTCGCTGGCTATTTGTTGTGTTTTGTTTTTGACTTTCATGGTTTGCTGTTTGTATGTCAGTTTTTTGTCTAGAGTTATTCCTAGATATTTAACTTGTTTTTTCCAGTTAACTTGATTATTTTCGATTTTTATTTCCGGGTTTTTGTGCTATTTTGTAAAGATAATTGCTTCCGTTTTTTCGGAGTTTATTTTGATTTTCCAGCGTTTTAGTCAGTCTAGTAGGGTATCTAAGTCTTGTTGAAGGTGTTTGATTGCTAGGTTGGTGTTCGTAGAGTCTATGTATAATGCAGTGTCATCTGCGTGTAATGCAACTTTCGAGTGTTAAAGCACTGGGAGATCTGCTATGTAGAGACTATAAAGAGTGGGTCCTAGGATTAATCCTTGGGGAATTCCCTCTCTTATTTTTCTGATGGTTGATTTTTGATTGTCTGTCTTCGCTTGAAAGATTCTATTAGCTAGGTAATTTGTTACAGTCCTTACTAAGTTCTTATTAATTCCCATGTTGATTAATTTGTAGATTAATCTTGCGTGGCTGACTCTATCAAAAGCCTTTTCGACATCCAGGAATACGGCCACTGTCTTTTTCTTTTTCCAATTTTTTCTAATGTGGTTTGTAATTCTTTCCAGTTGTTGTATTGTTCCGTGTTGTGTTCTGAAGCCAAATTGTTCATTTGGGAGAAGTGCTTTTTCGTGAATTTCTTGATTCAGACGATTTTTAATTATTCTTTCTATTAATTTTCCTAGCGTGTTCAGTAGTGCTATTGGTCTATAGCTTGTGACTTGTCTTTTGGGTTTCCCTTGTTTGTAAATTAATTTGATGTCTTGAGTTTTTCCATTTTTGGGGAAAGTAGTTAATTTGTTCACTTTTCTTTTGTCTGCGGGATGTAAGGTTAGGTGATATTTTTTATTTGTCTTGTTTTTCTTTTTTAAGAGTTGTTTGATGTCTATAGGTAAGGTTTCTTTGGGGTTTATTTGCTTTTTGTTGATTTTTGGTATTGTTGTTTGATTGTATTGGTTATTTGTTCTATTTCTTGTTCAATATTCTGTGTTGTGATGTTGTTTTCTGCTGCAATTTCAGTGAGTTTTCTAAAATCAGTCCAATTTGTCTATTTCTTTGTGATAATTCGTTCGGTATGGTCAGTATCTGCTAATATCGAGACGGGGCTGTGGTCTGATGATAGCTCGTCGAGGTTGTTTAGTTGCATGTTAAATGTCGTGTTCATAGTCATAACTAGGTCAATTACATCGTTCCCAGTATTGTAGAGGTGTGTGGGGTCGGTGGATCCCTCGATGTTGATGTTGTTGGTAAGTGCATAGTGTTCTAGTGTAATCCCTCTTCGAGAGTTTTTCAAGCGGTGTCATATTTTGTTTCTTGCATTGTATCACCTGCTGCAATTACTGTTGAGTTTTTGATAAAGTCGAGTTCTTGTAAATCGAGTGGCTTTGCTGGTGGAATGTATACTGAATAAATATTTATTGGTCGTTTTGTTGTTCCTAGCTGAATTCCGTTGTACTCAGTGACTGAATCCTGGTTAGTTAGAGCAATCTACTTCATGATGGTTTAGATGCTTGTTAACGAGAATGGCGGTGCCTCCTTGGGGGGTTTTTATTCTGTCATCTTTATATGTTCTATAGTTTAGAATATTTAGTTTGTCCGACGGTTTTAGGTGGGTTTCCTGTAATAGTAATATGTCGATAATAATGTAATTCTAATAAAAATATGAGTATTTCTGTCTTGAGATTGGAGGGTGCGGCGGTTTTATGGACTCGATCCTCAAACAATGATTTACAAATGGAGTTTGGACCGAGATGTCATGAACGAAATAAACGAAATGGTAATGCACTTGATGACCTGATGACTTACAATTAATAGATATAAAAATAATACATGTACCTAAGGTACATAACATTCTGCAGGGACATCCATTTTTTTTTCATTTATACTTTTCTTTGGATTTTTGATTTCTACTTGTTTGTTGAGTTATTATATCATAAAATGAACGAACTATGGCGTCGTTGTTTTCTTCAGCACCACGTTTGCGTTTTAGTAGCTTCGTTTCACCCGTTCAGGATCTAGTGGAATTATTTCACTGCTAGCAAAACCTGCCTTTATATTGCTTTTTGTTTTAGGAACAACGCGGGTATTGTTTTCTTTTCAGTTTTTGGTAATAACTACTTACCACTGCTTCTTCATTGGTCCAAATACTGCCACATCCATGGGTTGGCATACGTGGGTGCTATGTGCTGGGAGAAAAATCCAATGTTATTTTGCTCACATTTTTCAACAAGTGATTTTCCAAGTTATCGCCGATCATCAGTTTTTTTTCCTTCTTTTCTTTGCAAATATGGTAACGCAACAGACAAGAACCAATCTTCAAAGGTGTTGCCATCAAACCATACACTATCAGTTCTATTGAAACGGCATCCTGCCGGTCCACTCTCACACCGCTCTGGGTAAAGGTGTTTACTTTACCACATAAAGCGGCAGAAGAACGTCATCACCACTTCTAGCAAACATTATGGATGTAGAACTTTTTGATGAGTCCATAATTCTGGATTCATGTTTAGTTCCTCTGAATACAAAGATTCTTTCTTTTCCAGGGTTGTCACTTAGATTAGTCTAATCAAAATTATAACGTTGCTAGGCGGGATAGCTTAGATTTTTTGTGCGAGATGACTAAACATGAGATTTTAGGTGACAATAATCTATTAAATAGTTTGATAATAAAGGTACGAAAAATATTGAAATAGATGGGTTTTAGGTAAATTAAAAAGTAAGCAATGATAATAATATTAATAATGATCAATATTCGTCTTTATTTTGTTAACAAATTAACATTTTTTCAATGTCTCAATACGCCAGAACACTATATGTCGCGTCGAGGAACCAAAGTGTAACGTGCCACGAAAGTAATCTATAATTGCCATATTTTTTTTTTAATTTTCCGCCAATTATTATTTCTTCATGAAGATCTTGAACTACTAAAAATTGTTCCGGTCCAGAGTAGTCACCTACCGTTAAAAAGACGGTTTGTGTAGCCGTGATGGTTGTATGGTTAGAACCAGCCGCAATTTTGAATCTGATAGGATGGTTTAAGTTCCGGTACGGTACGTCTATAACGTTGTGCCAGATGTAATTGTCAGATGCTCCGGTATCAACCAGAGCTAGTAGTTGCCTGTTGTTAATTTTCACACAGATCCTGGGAAGTTGATCGGTGTCCAACTTGGAAGCGGTGTGTCGTAGAAACAATAGTTTTGATGTTTGTTGTGAAAGGATATTTTGCTGGGCGCCTTTCCCAGTAGAGGTGTTTGTTATGGTGGCTGCAGGGTTTAATCTTGAAAGTGAGAAGGGCCGTACTCGGTCGTCGCAGCCTGGACGGTCGCGGCCCCCTTTGCGTTTCCCGATCGTTTTTGTTTTAATACGGGGCAATTCATATGGAAATGTTGTTAAGGACAATAACGACATTGTGGAAGATTTTTTTGAGGCTATGTTGCATTTTTTGCTATCAGTGAAATTAGCTGGAGATGAGCGGAGTAAACTGCTTTCTAAAGCTACACAGCCTGTAATTAATTCCTCAATATTAGCTGTTCTTCCAAAAACACAGTATCTGGAGATTTCAGGTCGTATTAGTGTTCGACACAATCGTATCAGGTCTTTCTCTGGTAGCTCTGGATGAACATGGCGAGCCAAAGCCTGCTTCCGGCGAATTAATTCTTCTACGGTTTCATTAACTGTTTGTTTCTTCGACCACAGATCAGCACGTAAGCAAACAAATCTTTCGTCACTGTCCCAGTGACGCAAAAATGACGATTTAAATTTGCCGTAATAACTCGGCGTATAAGCCAAACGCTGCCACCAGGCAGCGGCGCCTTCTCTCAGTTGTAATGGAATTTTCTGAAGTCGTTCCGTGTCATCAGTTATAATTATTTCACATTCATTGACAGATGTCAACGGGTTTTCATGGTCCCTTCCGAAAAACTCCGGTAGTGTCTCCACTGTGTCTGAATTGCGTAGTGTTCTCATAACTTCACTGAGGGTACCAATGCTCACTGATTCTTGACCTGATTGCGGTGTTGATGGAGTTGTCGAATGTGTTCTATTTCTTTTCGTTCTTCCCATTGTCTCTGTAACACTGTATTCTCAGGGGGAGGACGCAATAGCAATTGTTGATAGTTTAGCCCCACGTTGGACGCCAAAATGTTACCCGGAAGACGAAAAATAAAAGAAATGTTGGAGATTTTCTGAAAATGACTTTTTTCGTTATTTATAAAAATTCAACTGTTTCAAAAAAATAAAAATAAAAAAATAGCCAACTTGAATGTTGTTGAACGAGCCTCTTGGAGACGACAGTATACGGCAAAAAATCACACAGTTACACACACGCACAATGACGACTTTTTTGATTAAATACTGGATTAAAAAAATTCTAGACTTGCAAAAAACATTTAAAATTTTCTTAAAGAAAAGCTTAAATTAAAAAATTATCAATCGAGAATTTTTTAAAACATCGTCCTACAAAAGAGGCTATCAGATTTTGTCAAAATTTATAGGGAAGACTCGCACCTTTACCGCTTGCCCTCTTCTAAACCTCACACTATCAGATTTTGTCAAAATTATTAAGGGAAGCTCGCGGCTTCGCCGCTCGCCTCGTTCTAAACCTCACACTATGAGATTTTGTCAAAATTTATAAAGATTTTGAATAGCTGTAAACGGGCAAATCCACAGCAGGTCCGTTACCATTGTCGACGTAATTGGTACGTTCGGGAGGCAATAGTCTCTCGTTGTCTTCATCGACGGAGTTGTCAAGTTCTCTGCTCTCAGCAGGATGTCGCGAAAGAAAGTCAGGCAATTCATTGTTTCTACCAGGACAATGTTGTATCCTAAAATTTAGTGACTGTAGCTCTAATGCTAGTCATAGTTTGTAGCCACGGAGAGCGCGATTGTCAGTACGTAAGGTGAACAGTTTGTGACGTTTCTTCCTCGGGGGCGGTGTACCTCGGGCGCCAGCACCCTGTCTTGTGAGGGGGTGCACCTCCTGGCGGCGGCTCCTACGGGTGGCTCAGTGAAGAACCGTCTTCAGGGGTCGATGTCAGGGGGGAAGCGAGGGGGAATGATATTCGGATTAAATAAATAAATGATTTATTTAATTACAGATTACGGTGCGGGCGGTTAATAAAGTGCAAGCGGTGCGGACTAAGCGATTCCGGCAGGCCCCCTTTGTATAGCGTAAGCAGGTGCGGGGAGGGGGTATGAATGTGGGAGCGGTGTTCTCAAGCTTCCCTGCTGCCCTGACTAAGTTCAGCCAGGAGGAAGGGGATTAAGATTACGGATAAGGGGGGGATTATCGGGAGCGGTACCCTCAAGCCCTCCGGAAGCCCTGACTAAGCCTTGGACTAGAGGATTAAGGGGGGTGGGCGACGGGGAAGTGCATGCGGGGAGGTTAGGGGACATGCCTTCCGATTCGGTAATCCTTTTGGAGCATTCGGTCACTTTCACTAATGTCACTGGTCACTTCCGGTACTTTTTAACTAGGTCACTTTCATCGGGCACGGTTCTCACTTAAAGGTCACTGGAGCTGGCACTAGGACTCTTCGGAGACTCGGTGAAAAACTGAGTGTGTTTGAGGATTGCTCAGGCCCTATGCTGCAATGTTAGCAGTATTTCATCATTCCCACCACATTGCGTGACGTCACAACTGGCCAACATTGTTTGTTTACATCAGCTGTGCTTTTGGTGTTTTAATGATATTAGAGCATATTAAGATCCTACAAAAGAAAATTGTAGTATATTTAAAGTAATTCCAATAATTTTAAATAGGTAGTGCATACATCTTCACTATATGCCTGGTAGATGGTATGCTGTATATGGTTGTAACAGCAGCCAAATAAAACCAAAACAAATGGGTGACAATCTCATTTTTTATTCTTATTCTATCGGCAACAATATGGTCTCATCAACGATGAGAAAAGAATGGGTCAACAGGTGCAGACGAGCGGATAAGTTCAACTCGATTCATAGCTCAATTTGCTCCATTTCACAAACAATGATTATCAACGTGATCTAAGGAACAAATTGTTATTATGCATTCATTTTTAGTTTAGACTAGAGTAAGCTATTTTATTGTCATACAGCTACAGTCGCCAAATTTCCATAGCCTATTCTCATCTAAAACAGAAATGAATGTATTATAAGTAGATACATATTTTATAAACTTGCATCGCTAACATTATACCAGATACAATGTGTTTCAGTATAATTTCCCAAGCATATTTTTGATCTTGTAACCCCCAGAAATTCTGTATTGTTTGTATTAAAATTATAAACGTGGGGTGTTATAAAATTCTTAATTAATTTTTAATTTGTGATCTCTTTATTTTTCAATAATTTTAGAATTACAAAATTATTTTATTACTATTGTATTATTTTTATAATCTCTAAGTCATGTGGACAAATAGAGAAAGCAAATATTATTAATTTAATCTTTGTTTAATTTTTGGGATATCATTTKACTGAATTTTGATTGTACCTACGCTGGTTTCAAAATTCAAGTTTAGTGCAGCTACCAAATGTTTTTATTTGAAGAAATAAAATTTATATTGTGTTGAAAGTCGTTTTGCTCATTTCTTTCTTTTTTTAAAGTCTTAAAGTTATTATAAAAATGGTTTATTTTGTTTTACATTTTTTTTACCTATTATCCATTATTAAATTTTGTATTATTATTTATCAACAAAATTTATTGCATATAAAATTGTCAAAAATAAAACCCGTTTCTATTTTGTATGTATACCTAGGAATATTATTGATATTTGTTTGTGTTTGTGACCAAAAAATTTCAATGGCAATTTATTTATTACCTAAATCATTTTTGTTTGAGCATTTTAAAACGTAAAGAATACTCGTCAATATAAAAAGTAAAAAATTTGTTCCTATTCTTAATGTCTTATATATCATTAAAATGGAGAACAATGAATTATTGGAATTATTGCGTCTGATTACCCCGATTAGAAAACAGATTTACTCAATTTTTGGACACAAATAAACAGAAAATTCTATTTTGTATTACCTCAAATTATAACTACAATAATTTCATTACAAATTCAAAAGCGATTTTAACAAATTAATGTCATAATTCACTTTTATTTGCATTATTTGGTATTTGCTCCTATTAACTCCCATGTATTTGACGCGATTAAAGACCATTTGTGACGTCACAGCATGTCTATGGACCACATGACGCCGGCTGACAGATTCGTGAGCCTGAGCAATCCTTTACGTCTACCATCCTTGGGCTTCGGAGGGACACGGCTTGTATGGTTGGTTGCGTACCCTCGCGGGCTATTTTCAGTAACTTCGCTACACACCTGGATTAAAAAAAATTCTAGACTTGCAAAAAACATTTAAAATTTTCTTAAAGAAAAGCTTAAATTAAAAAAATTATCAATCGAGAATTTTTTAAAACATCGTCCTACAAAAGAGGCTATCAGATTTTGTCAAAATTTATAGGGAAGGCTCGCGCCTTTACCGCTCGCCTCTTCTAAACCTCACACTATAAGATTTTGTTAAAATTTATAAAGATTTTGAATAGCTGTAAACGGGCAAATCCTCTCGTATTTGCAAATATTTTGTAGTAGTAGTCGTTGGGACAGCCGCTCGCCCCTAGTGTAGAACTCATACTATCTGATTTAAAAAATGTCGAAATTGTTGGGGGCTTCGCCCCCGAGTAGAACTCATACTATCAGGTTTTCTTTAAAAGTGTGAACCATGTTGACGCGAAATGTCAACAACTGTTAGAAGTGTCAGATTGAATGATTGAAATCCAAAGGACCTTGGTTAATTTTTTCAAACTTCTCATTTTATGGTTTTTGGCTTAAATAATATTAATTAACGAAAATAAACCGTCCGTTGCAGTAAAAGTTGGATTGAATTTTCATTTTTCATCATCGTTATCTATTTATTGTCTAAAGTTTGATATTTTTTGCTATAGTGTCTAACAAAATTGTCACGGGTTGAGAGAGTTGGAGCTATCAAGTTTTAGTAATAGATTCGGTAAATTGTATCATTTAAATTTTTCTTAGGAAAGAGTCTGCCAAAATACTCCTCGTGCATACCCAATTGTTTCAATGTTGTCTCGTGCATTCTGTACTCGATAAAAATTGTCGACAATTTGGCATGCATTGGCGAGATTTATTATTCGCATCAAATTGCGTTTTTAGATGGTTAGTTTTTATTAAAATTTGTTCATTAGCACCATATGTAGAGTTGTAGGAAGATATATTGCATGTTCCTTTTGAAGCTGGCTGAAAAACCTTAAAATTAATCTGTAAACTCGAACTTTAACCGTAACAGTATTCAAAATTCGCTCCATGATTGTCAGCGTTGAAGAATCAAAATGGTGTCATCTTCTATCGGCTACCTGCGCATAATCGTACAAACGGTACAACTTCATACCGAAGCTTTCGATTTATTTTAGCTTGCAGTTTGCGTGTTGCAGTAATGGCAGAGGCGACTCAAGAGGTAACTTTAGTTAAACTGCTTATCATTTTAGTTTGTGGATTTTTTTATGCATTTCGAGTTTACAATTTTTTACGTTTTTGTGTGCAAAGACCAAATTTATGTAAGCCAGTTCTTCGGCCTGTTAATTGTTATTARAATATAAATCATGGCATTTGTTTTTTAGATTGAGTGTAGTTGTGTCGGTTTTAAATTCGGTAATTACTTGTAGGAGAAGGCAGCACTCGTGGGTGCCATTAGAAGAGGAGATTTAAATAAAGTTAAAAGTTACGTTTCTAAGAAGTTTACATTAAATTTCATTGAAGATAACACAAATATGACTCCACTTACAGCCGCAATATCGTCAAAGAACATCGATGTGATAAAATATCTAATAGAAAATGTTAGTTACCAAAAATATAATTATAATGTAAAGTGTTATATTTGTAATTATACACCACTTTCATATCTGTTTTATAAAACAATTTTGAGGCTGTTAAACTTTTAATTGATAGGGGGGCCGACATGTGCAAACAAAACTCTGATGGTACTACTGCTCTAACCCTTGATCAAAATCGTAATGGAATATGCATATTGCATTATTATTATATACCTTTAGGATATGCTGTTTTTACTAAAAAATTAGGTGAAGCCCGACAACTTTTAGAAGATGGTGTAGATGTTTGTATGTCTGGTGCAAGCAACAAAACTCTTATGATAGTCGTTGAAAAGAGCAGCATCGAAGCAATCAAACTTTTGTTCGAATTTGGGGCTGATTTTACCATGCCGACTGCTTTGTTAGAAGCCATAAATCTGGGCAACATCGAGATAATTGACTTTTTATAAAAAAACAATGTTGAAATTAATTGTCAATATCACGATGGAACTAAATACTTTAGACACTCCACCGTTGGGTCACCTACACTCGATTACTATCGCATTTCCACAATTTTTCTGCTAATAAATTGACACTGACATCGGGAAATGTCAAAATTTTAAAAATCAGCACGTCTCTGAATTTTTCAGGATTTTTTTTTCACTTGACAGGTAACCTCAAATTAAACATTTCTTGGCACAATTTCGTTTATATGGGGGCTCTCGAGTCTTGAACAACATCTCATAAACCACCACCTACCTATTATAGATCGGATAGGGTGCATTTTTATCGAAAATTGTATCGCCGTCTCAGGCCGCCGCTACCCCGTCACAGGCCACACTGGGACGAACACATTTTTTTTAATTCTAACCGCACTCACCAAAATGGAAAAATAGACACTACACATTCAACTTGATTACTTTAAAATAAATTCACGCTTTAGTATATATAACGAGGTCGTATTTTTTAGAAATATGGGTTCTTTTGCAAAAAAAGAAAGAAATATTGATTACAAATAACTTGTTTTAATTTATGGCATTTATAGAAAGATAAAAAAGGTGATTTTAATCACAAAGGAAATTATAAAATTTATACATAAAGGGTGTGAAAATCCAGTGACTCATCCGTCGCTGAATTTAAGAAGATGTAAGGAAGATTTAAAGAAAATTTTAGAAAACTATAAAGTAGAATATCAGATAATAAATTCGGGCGAAGCCCTCATGAGCGAAGCAAATAAAAATGGAATTATCATATTATGAAATTTTAGTAGCAAAAGATATTATGTTTTTTTTGCAAAATATTTTTATCTATTAAGTATATAAAAAAAATGCATTAAATATCCATTTCCTGTTCACCGACGCCCTCGCTATTGCCAGAATCGCTGCTAGGAAGAGTAATAGCATCGATAAATGATGACATTCCTCCTGGACTTCCAAATGTTGCATTTCTTCTTAGTTCACCATTTGCAACAAGAATACACCGAATACTTTAAATAAAACAACATGGATCTTATTAAGCATTCGTAATTTTAAATTCCTAATAATGTGATTAAATACAAAAACGGCTCAAGAAATTAGGGAATATTATATAACGTTAGAAGAAATATTTTATGACTATTCAAAAGATATAAGTATAAGAAAAAATAAGAAAAACGAAATAAAATCATTAGAAATAGAGATGGTCAGAAATATAACCAAGTTAACCAAAGACCATTCAGTATAATAGTTTTACGGCAAAGAATCGGTAATAAACAATATTTTTAGTCCGTATAAATCCAATTGTGGTAAAGAGATGTTTTTATGATAATTTAATCGATGATGGCAACGTAAACAGAAAACTCATCTTTGATAACCTAAGCAAAACAAATTGTCCTAAAAAAAATCAACTTATTTAGTCGTGTTCGAGGTCATTTGTATAAAAACACCAGCAGAGCAATTTAGCAAACATATTTTTAAATAACGATGTTAAAAACTTGTCATTATTAGTTTTGTGAGTGAGACTATAAATTAATTTGATTACTTATGAATATTTTTTATTTTGGAATGCAATTAACTTTGAGAGAAATTGTGGTGTTGATAGAATGGGTAAGTTTATCTGCGGTCAAGTTTATTTGCCTGTAAAGTGTGCTATTATAAAATAACTGCGAAAGGCAATTATTAAGGATCTGCTGTTATTTATTTTCTATCCTAGATACTTTACTGGCAAAATACTGTTAACTTTAACAAGCAAGTTGAGTTTAATGAATTGTTATTCTAAATACAGGTATGCCCTTGATTATTATACTAGCCAACTAAGAATAGAAACAACTTACAGTACGAGTCAGCTTTAAACAGATATTTCCTCTGCGATATTTAAAAACCTTTACAAAAACAAATTCAGAAAGTTGCCTAACGTGTACCTAATTTTAGGTTAAGTACAACACATGTTACAACTTCCCAGTAATAGTATAATAAATATAATTATTCTAGTTATTAATAATTGATATCATATTTTGGACGTGAKAGCAATGTTATTCGGTATTTTACGACATTGAAAAACGATAACAATGTACCACGTGCGTGGATCAGGATTCAGTTATTTGATTTATTTTAATTTTAGACACAACCGTTGAAAATGAACAGAATTTCAGAGGAATTATATTTTACTTATAACATTTAATAAATATCAACATATTTTACTTACCTCTAAAACTAATTCAACTACCGAGTACTCTGTGAATTAAACAGAATTAAAACACTCACCAACCGTAACGGACAACGCACTGTGTGTCAATCACGGATGAGAGAGTACGGATAGCTCACTCTATAGAACAAAACTAGTAAATGTGGTCAAATCCTATCGGATTTGATTAAGAGTTTTATTTTTATTTAGTAAAGTGTCTTTTAGATTGTAAAAAATTATGTTGGGGTCACTTCGAGTAGCTTCAGGTCGGTTCAGGTCACTTTAGGCCACTTCGGGTTACTTCGGATTACTTTGGCTTGAAGTAAAAAGAAAGTGTTAAATGTACTGACTTTTAATTTTCAAAAGAAGAAAAATTCTTACGAAAATGTTTAAATTTAGTTTTAAAAATGCCAATCGAGACGTTTCAAAACATCGTATTACAAAAGACAGATGGGGAGACTGAGAAAGTGTCAGATGTACTGGATTAAAAAATTTCTAGACTTGCAAAAAACATTTAAAAATCTCTTAAAGAAATGCTTAAATTTAAAAAAATGTCATTCGAAACGTTTCAAAACATCGTTCAACAAAAGACAGTTGGGGAGACTAAGAAAGTGTCAGATGAACTGGTTTAAAAAAATTTTAGACTTGCAAAAAACATTTAAAAATTTCTTAAATAAATGCCTAAATTAAAAAAATGTCATTTGAGACGTTTCAAAACATCGTGCTACAGAAGACAGTTAGGAAGACTAAGAAAGTGTCAGATGTACTGGTTTAAAAAATTTTTAGACTTGCAAAAAACATTTAAAATTTTCTTAAAGAAATGCTTAAATTAAAAAAAATGTCCCCACGCATTTTACTAAATTCATTCGCATCACTTGAATAAAATAAAAAAACACACAACACGTAACTCACTATTTCATCTTTGAATCGCCTAAACTTGATAATTATCGAATTCTCATCCTCTGTCTATTTCAGAAACTCACATTTTCCTAAAATCACTCGCGCCACTTGAAAAAATTAAAAAAATACATGTGGACAAATCCTGTGAGTTTTATTCTTATTTAGCAAAGTGTCTTTTAGGCCGTGTAAAATAACGTTTAGGTCACTTCAGGGTACGGCCTCGGATGGGGCTCGCGGGGGCTTCGGCCCCTAGTACGGTTCACAATATCAGGTTTTATTTTATATTAATTTTTTTAAATCCTGTCGGATTTGACTAATGTTTGGAGCCTGATGGGACTCAAGAGGCTGCGCTCCCGACTGGTGGTTACGGGGGCTGCGCCCCCGATTGGGGTTACGGGGGTTGCGTTCCCGATTGAAGCTCACGGAGGCTGCACCCCCGATTGGGGTATACGGATGTTCCAGAGAGAGATGAGGCTCGGCGGCGGCGTGGCCGCCGCTCGCCCCAACACCACGTATTTTGCTAAATTCATTTGCGTCACTTGAAAAAAATTGCATTGGAGCCAAAAAAAAATGCACCGCTCTTTGCTCCAACCTGCTAAACGCCCCCAATGTCGGCGACAAAACATTTTTTATGGGTGTTGCTAAAACTGTGGAAGAGAAATTAAATTTTAGGCAAGAGATGGAGCTACAGCTTAAAATTATGCAGCTTGTTCATGTAATGACTTGTGAGCTTATGAGTTTATTTTTTGGGTAATAAAAGTTTTCTAGAATTTTTTAACTTTTTATTTATATTGACATACATACTCTACTCCTCAACTATATTTTCATCTCTCATTGCAATAATATCATCTTGTGTATCTCTTGCAACTATTCCCTTAAAATAGTCTTTAAATTTATAATGTATATCTCTTGCTTCTTTAGTGAATTGATTGAGAGTCCTGTTTAATAATTCTGTGAGTGGCTCAAATGCACCAGCTCTAAATGATGTATTACTACAAGATTCTAAATCTTCTTTATCAACAGTTCGTATCATGCTATGGAGAGCACAAGTCGCCTTTATTACATTATGTGTTATGTCAGGGTTAACACCAATTTGTGTATCAAAAATTCTAAACTTGAACACTTACGCTCCAAAAGTACATTTTACCATCTGTCTTGCTGCAGATAGTATATAGTTAAATCGCCGTTTCTCTTGTGTAAGATCACGGCTAGGATAGGTCTAGGCCCACGCGACCGCATTGACGATATTTCATGTTGGTAGCGGGGCAGTTTCTTACTACTTTGGGGTTGTGGTTGAAGCCACATCGGGAACACTCAGCCGTTTCTTCGTATCTGCGATTTCTTGAATTTTGGATATAGTTGACATTTTCGGCAAATTGAGAACCCTTTTTGTTTTGATATTGTGTTTGTTCGTATATTTGACACTGTTCTATGACTTCACTAAGTGACAGTTCTTTTTCTAAAAGTTTTCTTCTTAGTTCCACTGGAGCCCGCAGATGCATTAATTTGTCCTTAATGGTAATTTCTCGAGCTTCTCGTTCATTGTTGCCGAACAGACATTTGTTTGCCTGTGACCTACACCTCATGGCGAATTTGCTCAGGTTCTCTCCTTCTTCTGGTTTCATACTTCGAAATACATGTCTTTCGAAGCAAGAATTTTGTTGTGGGGAAAAGTGGTTGTCGAGGGCGTCAATTTTTAATACGTCATTCTTTGTTTCGGGGTTATAGTCTTCAAGGGCGCCTGGTAAAGAGAATGCAACCTCTTGAAGTTGCGGTCCGCCCAGGTGTGATAATTTGTTTTTCTTTCTCACTGTGTCTGTGATTTCTTCTGCATTTAGGTACAGCGTTACCGATCGCAACCATCTTTTCCACTCGATAGCTATTAGTCGCAGGCAAAATGTTTAATTGAAGATTGGTCCATTATTGGATTTGATCCACTCTGAAGTATGTTTTGATGTGTTTTTGTGTTAGCAAAGTTTAGTTCGCTTACCTGTGTAACAATTTATATAACGTTACGTGCCAAATGTCGCACTTTTAATCTAATCGTGGCTGTCAAATGTCAAATCTGTTGTCGTACCATAACGCATTGCGTGCGTACCCCGCCCTCATCAATGCGACCGACTGTCGAAACGTCCGTATTCGGTTTGTATCACTTGGTAGGATTTATTAATCCACCTCCTCTGGTAGAATTTAATCCGCCCCTCTGGCAGAATTTACTCCACCCCTCTGGTGGAATTTAACCACCTCTCTGGTAGAATTTAATCCACCCTTCTGGTGGAATTTAATCCATCCTTCTGGTAGCATTTAATCCACCCTTTGATTTCTTAAACGAATTTAATCGGCTGTTTTGGTAGACTTTAATCCACCCAGTTTCCGTTTTTTTTTTCCAAATAAGAATATTTACCTCGTCGCCAATTGTGGTGACCTGGGTCTCAATTAAAGACCGTTGTTTCGATAGCTCTTTATTTATCACAACTGCTTCTCAGCGGTGATACATACGGAACAACTTTCTATATTTTGTCGTACAAAAACTCAAGATAATGAACAATAAGAAATTAATAATGAATGATTTTATACTCTATTTAGTCGATCTCCACAATTACATATAAATAAATATTACTTGCATTAAGTAAACAAAGAAATAAGTACCTAGAGGAAGAAATTGACTGCCCAGTAAAGAATTTTAAACAGTATGTCTCCGGAATGAGTTTACAAAAAGAAAAAAATGTTATCTTTGATTTTAGACCTAGATTTAGAATAGTTAATTTTTCTCTTGATTTTGGACTAAAAACAATTTTTCTCTGCTTTTCAAATCTCCTTACATTGGCGTTGTATTTTTTTGACAACGATGTCACTTTGAAAATTAATTAATTATATAATTGAATAATGATTGTTCTTGTTACCAATGACTTTGTATTTTTTATCTTAAAGCTGTTTTTTAGAATTGCCATTTAATAACATTATGTTTTTCAGAAGCATTTTTGTTATTTAACTTTCGTAAACTCTTTTGTCAAAGTGGCATCGTGGCAAAGTGGCATTTATTTTTCAAAATCTCAAATTGATTGATTGATATTGATGTTGTTCTGTTTGTTTTATTTGATTTAACGGGTTTTTGAGCAAAATTAATACAAAAATAAGCTTAGAAACCACAAATTTGGTCGAAAATGCTTTGAAGGACGTTTTTGTACTAAAACCTTAGGTTTTTCGCTAGATTTCGCTAAAACAAACTCAATGATTAAGAAATTAAGTTTAAAATTACATTAATTTTGTATTTCTCGACCACTTTAGCATTTTTTCAGCTAGAAACACGATTAATTCGCAAAATTTTGTTGAAAACAAGAAGAAAAATCATAGACTTATACCGAAAAGCATGTTGTTTTTACTTTTTTTAAGAGTTTAAGCAGATTCTCAAGCTGAAAACTGCGTTTTTTGCGAAACATAGCCATACAAATAATTTGGTGAAAATATGTCAAATTTTTCAAGTCGGATCTGGTGAATTTTATGTTTTTGATATGGCAACACTGGAGCATTTCTATCAATACGAGTTTAGTGATTAGCCCTGATTGTGTGGTCGATTCCGACGATTTTCTTCAGTGTTATAATTACGAGTATACAGCCTGAGGAGAAATTGGGGTTTTACACGTGGCAATCAATAATTTCGTTTTCACTCCTTTAAACTTCATTTTATACAATATAGACTCGAATAATTTATATAAACAAGGGCTACATCCTCAATTTTTACACCTACTTGTAAACATGCCTCTACTTTTCAATTTATTCGCATACTTCAATTTTTGCCAAGCTACTTACAAATAAGTAACTGAACAGTAACCGATTAGATCTCTTTGTGTTTGCAGTTTTATGACTGATCGACATCAATTGTTACCAACTGAGCGGAGTATAAAACGGCTTATGATGTTATCATATTTGGGCCCTTTGGCAATTTTTTTGATATTCCCCCACCAGGAATCACGATTTTTGATCCCGTTAATACTTCCACTGGTTTATTTATGTAGCAGTAGTGTGTTTCCCGAAACTGATAATATTTTAATCAAAGCAACAACGATCAA
The DNA here is from genome assembly GCF_015345945.1 of Tribolium madens. Classification (NCBI taxonomy): domain Eukaryota; kingdom Metazoa; phylum Arthropoda; class Insecta; order Coleoptera; family Tenebrionidae; genus Tribolium; species Tribolium madens. Next base: position 14,536,307 of record NW_025400985.1, on the reverse strand, counting down.
AGAAGCCACGTCTAGAGTGGCCAAGACAAATACATTCATCAAATTGTGGATTATTCTCAATTTAGTTTTAGTTTTTTTTTTGGCTTTTTTCATCAAGGAGGAGTTTACCAATCTGCTGATTTTTTATACAAAAATATGAAACGTGATTCAAGAACTGAGTATTATGTTGTTACGAGTCATATTTATTCGTTGTCGAAGAATTTAATTACACTAAACATATGAAACATACAGTGAGTAGGAGGTTTTTTCTCTATGAGAAAGAATTTTCCGACTTGTCGTTAAAGTCGTTAAAGATCTGGAAATCTTAGATAAAAAGCTGCAGGAATATAGAAAGAATTTCAAAAGTAAAAAATACAAATTGATTTTAATTATTTCAAGTATTGAGCGATCAAGATTTGTAATTAAGTAATTGTAATCGAGTCATCCTTGGATTGGAAAACGTATGTCTATAAAATGTCAAGTAAATTGACAAGTCGAAAGGTAAAGTGGCATGATCAAAAAGGTGATGATTATAATACAAATTTATAATTCACCTTCAAAAAAGAACGGTCCTATTCGTATACGTGAGCGACTAATTCCAGACCATTTTGACGTTTTACTTTTCGACTTGTCGTTTTATTTGACGTTTCATATACAGTTAGTTCAAAAACAGACATACGTTCTCGGATGCAAAGAAGACTCGATTACAAATTATCTTGATTGCTCGATAGTTTGGAAGACCACTTATATATTATTCAAATATATATTATATATATTATTCAAATAGACTCGAATTTAAACTCGTTAAAACTTTTTATCCACATATCAGTACTGAAGCGTTTCCGGATTTAGAACAGGACTTGCTTTATTTTTACTCGAATTTGATAGTGTGAGTTCTCTGTCACATTGTTTGAGCAAGTTTGTTTATTCTTTTGGTCTCAATTTATACGAAATTCAATTGTGAAAAGCGTTGATTCRAATTTGATGATTTGATTTTTTTAGAGTTTAAATTATTATTTGTATGCATTTTACTATGTTCTGTCTATTGAAGTATATGATCTGAATTACAACTGTTGCAAATTTTGTGATTATTTTCCTTTGAAAATCACAGTCTGTTCAAAATTTCAACTCTTATAATGTTAGTAATATGTAGCACTCTCTCGCTTCGCTCACTCGGACTTCGATGGGCGTACTGCATTTGGTATTTATGTAAATATTTCGTTTGATTAAATAAACAGGAGATTCGAAGAAACACTTTAATTGTTATAAATTTACAGAATATACACATCATAAATATTTAAAATTAAATTTGTTTTACCCTATACTCCTCTAGTTTAGGACGTCCCTAATTCGATTTAATCCATCAAAACACCATCTTTGCAATCCTAATCAACGTAGTTTTACTTGAACATATATTTTTTCAAGATTAAAAATTATTGAGGCAGTTCATTTTTGATTTTTGATTTTGATCACAACTTCAAATATGCCATACCAACCCTAGGCGGATTGCGGCGGATGTAATTATTATGAATTTCTCTCACTTAACACCTAGAGAAAAAGAGCACAAAGTCCGTTTTCCGGAACAACTTGGAACTTTTTTTAAATTATTGTCTTTGTGAAAATGTCATTAAAAACATATTTTTATAAGCAAAAATGGAAAACAGTGAAATATAAAACATTTTCTGGAAATAAATTATTTTTTTTTTGAATGGCGTAGAATAATAATCAACAATCATCCAAAATTCCACAAAATTAGCAGGTCTTGAAATGAACAAGTTGAGGAAAATGGCAGGAAATCTATTTTCGCATAATTCACTGCTTTCTCACATACTTTGGAAGGTTTTAATAAATCATTTTATCTAGTCTTTTAAGTTATAAAATACCATTTTAATTTGAGCCGATGTCGCTCTTTTGGTGCTTTCCGTTCCACTGTGCGGCGTGCCATTAAGTTTTAAATATCTTCTACGGAGTCCACCGTCAACATAACTGTTGCTGTCGGAAAAAATCTTTAAAGTGAAACGTAGCGACGTTGACTATATAAGACTAATTTGTTATTTTGGTGCATGGAATTCGATCTGTTCCTATAAATAATACCAAATTTCCAAGATGGTTTTCCTGAAATATGAGCCATGTCGAAGTTGGCGTTATACGGCACGTCCTATATTTTCTTCAATATTGAATCTATTGTATAGACTCTTTTATTCTGGGAGTAAAATTTTCAAAACGCTGACCACTGACCACCGCATACCACAAAAAAGCTCATAATTGTAACTCTTCTGGTTCTTGCTTCTGAGTCTTGCTCAAACAGTACCAAACCCCCTACTCAGTCGAAGTGTGGGTGGGCGGGACACTCATTTTTTATATAATTGATTGAAAATATCAACAAATGTTATTTCATTTATCTTAAATTTGGTCAGGTCAGTTGTAGCAATTGCCCACTTCTTCAATTTCTGTGATTTCATTGCAGGTTTTATTATCGGAAGACATTCGTTCTCAAAGAGATACATAAAACTTCTTACATTTAGTTTTTTCTGCTTCTTGAATAACTTTCAATTTGCTGTGCTGTGAAAACAATGACAATTTTTTTAATCAATAAAAATCACGTTAACTTACCTATATTTCCTATTCAAACATCTATAACTCTACCATTTTTTATTGTGTTGAAATCGTATTTGGGTATACGAGAGAGAAAGGTTAGATCTGTCTTTTGGTTATTCATAATTAGAAAAATAATTAAGAAACCGCCATATTGTAAGGTTACGTTTAGGAAACTTCAAATACCCTTAACTCAATTTTTCTAAATAAAACACCATAATTTTTTCTTCACTAAATGAAAGAGAATTTAATTCTGCATGTTTCTGTATTAACATTTCCTATAATTATATTTGCTAGTTTGAGAGCAATTCAATTAAATTTTAATAATTCAAATACTTCCATAGTCGGTATAGAATAAAAAAATTTTTGTCCTCATTGTCATTAACAGCATTGTATATTTATTCAAACAATTCTATTTTTTTTCTCACAATACCAAGAAATGTTGAATCATCGTGCGATTAATATTATTCCCGTTACTATCAGTCTACATTTTCACTGTTCAAGTGTTTTGAGCTAACGAGACATTTGCTATAATCCACAGCGTCTGCATTAAATGAATAAAGCCTCAGGCTTTAAAACCATTGTGAAGTGTTTCTGGTTTTACACTTGACATAACAACTTTTTTTTAAACTGATGTGAATGTCAGTTTGATTATGCCTTTACCTGGGTGTTCAGCATGCTATTCTCTCACTGCTTTTTGCCAACCTATTTTAATAGGCCGAAAAACGGTAACATCTGCGGGCTGCAGGATTCAGGTGGTATTTGGATATAATGCTATCAGTTCTATGCCAAATTTTGCACACAGGACATTCAATTAGTATGTGAGGTGTGAGTTATGGCCGCCAATAAATAATATGACCGGTAGTTCTATGCCTCGTTTCATTAAATAGGGGTGGAAGACTTAACGATGTACTCATAAAAGGTCTGTGCCGTCATCTAGCCATTATCACTGCGGCCCATTTCCCCAATCGTCTGGGATAGTCATCGAAATTTTCTCAGGTATTCTTTTATAAGGAAAATCCACCATTGGGCTACAAGTCTTTCCGTCAGCAGAAAAGGTGAACATTACTGTTATATTCTTTTTCGACGATCCATAATCAACAGTGTAGACATTTTTATAGCCTTTCGGAGCTAGAACTTTACCGGCTTTGGGACATATTTGAAAGCCAGTTTCATCACCGTTGAAAATACGTGAAGGATCTTTTATTACATTTTCTAGGGATTTTTCCTCAATCTTTGTATGGATGTCAGCAAACCACTTTCTAATGTCGTTTTCTGATACACACGCTCTAGCTGAAGTAACAGCCTCAGTACTACGTGAAACAGTTTAAGGGTGACGCTTAAGAAAAGCTTTCATCTAACCTTCTCCAGACCTGCTACCTTTGATAGGATTCGAACGTGGGTGTTCCTTTAAAAATTGCTGAACACTAGAAATTATGTCATCTTTTTTCCTGGGAAAGCTTTTTTGAGCGAGCTCTGTGATCCATCTTACTATAGTATTTTCTTCATCTTCCGTCAATACTGGAGATGGACCAAAAGCGCTTTGACATGCAGGATTTTTTAACTTGAATTGTAAAGTAGCTCGTGGTATGCCTTGAACAAAAACACGATCAGCCCGTCACACCAAACTTTTATTTAAAACACAACGCGTTTCAAACACACAGCGTTTCAAACACAAAGTGGTCATCCTCACCTGAGGTGAGTTGGCTAATCGTGTTTTTGTTCATCGTTTCCATATCAAGCAGATCCAAGAAGAAGAAGGTGGTATGCCTTGAGCATTTTGAATTTCGAGCAAGCGCTCATTGGTCTTGTTGGCCTATAAGTTGGAGCTTTTGGCATGGTGAAACTGTAAATAAAACAAATATCTAACGTACTACCAGTGGCGGCTCGTGGTATTTTTCTCAAGTGGGCACACAGAAAAAAAATATATAATTTAAGTAAAGCCAAATGGCTTAAATTAAAACGAATGAGTTTCAATTGCCACCATTTCATTTCATTTTTAAAACATGTTTTACAAAATATGATTTTTATAGACTTGCAAAAAATAAAGTAAAGTTACTTATTTCATTTGTACATGAAGTCTAGTCTCCTATCCTTAGCAGCAGAAAACGTTTCAATAACTTTATTGTCAAAATCTGGTATGGACCGAATGAATGTTTTTTCGATAGATAACACTGCCAGCGCATTTAGTCTGTCTTCTGTCATTGTACTTCTCAAAAAGGTCTTTATCCGTTTCAAAGTGGAAAAGCAACGTTCACATTCACTTGTAGACATAGGCATCGTACAAATAATGTTCACCAGCTTGAAAGTTTCTGTTAATACGGTTTTTAAATTATTATCGTTTATAAACACCAATAGTGCCAAAATCCCGTTTAGCCTAAGCATATCATCCCTTTCGTAAATTACGGAAAGTTCACTTTTCAATTTGACACTATCTAACATAGAATAGGATTTCACTGTTGCATCAAAATACTCTTGGGGGAATTTTAGTCGATAATCCTTGAAATTTGCAGAGTCAAATAATTTTGCTGCACTTAGATGGTCTTTAAAATCAAACCTCTCTTTAATTTATGATAAAATATTATCACACACCTCTTTTGCTACAACACTTCTGCTACCTCCAGCTGATGTGGTTTTCTGTCTTTTTTGGGGGGGTTCTTCTTCCTCTCCAGATTCCATATAGTCAGTTGAAGACCTGATGCGAACAATTTGCTGTTCAAATTGTTCTACAGCAATCTGTATTTCCAAACCATTAATTCCACGCTTTTGAGTTTGATTGAAAAATATTTCAACATGTGGCATGATGTAGTGGAATAGATTCAGCCAGTAGAGAAATTCTGGGCATTTAAGATGGTTTAGGAGGCCACATGCTTCACTTATTGTCTTTGCGTCTACTCGTTCTCCATCTAGAATTTTTTCGAAACATTCAATAAAAGAATCTTTATATTCGAATAAGGTGTTGACTGTCCGGCTTTTGAAATTCCAACGAGTAGGAACCGCACGAGGTAATCTTCGTTTCACCATTTCATCAAGAATTGCGGTACGTTTGGGAGAACGAGAAAAAAAGCTTGAGAATGCAGAAAGATTTGCAAAAAATATTTTCACCTTTTTGTGACACTGTGCTGCTTGCTCCATGATCAAATTGAACTGGTGCGCGTAGCAATGTATATAATACGCAAACGGATATGTTTTTCGCAGAATGGCTTGGACACCATTATTCTTACCGCTCATAACCGACGCCCCATCGTAACTTTGAGCGATTAATTTAAAATTCTCAGAAGGAGATAGCATCTGTTTTAACTCGGTTGATAAAGAATTAGCCAATTCTTCGGCTGTACATCCTACCGGTCTAGTAAATGACCAAAACCTTTCACAGATTTGGATATGATCATTATTTGAAACATACCGAATTATGACAACCATTTGCTGATGATTAGAAATATCAGTTGTTTCATCAGCTTCCAAAGCAATAAAACTTGCAGCTTTTATTTCTTTTGTTAATTCGGTTCTATATACTGCAAATATTGCGTCCAACAACTCATTTTGGATCATTTTAGAAGTGCCCTTAAATACCTTAGCCTCGTTGAGATGTGTAGCAAGAACAGAATCCAGTTCAGCTGCAAAGTTGATCAATCCTCTGTAAATTCCTGGATTTTCAGATGACTCCCTCTCATCATGACCCCTTAAAGCCAGTTCAAAAGCCCCACAAAATTTAATGCACATAATCAAACGACGCAAAATATGACGATTTTTGTCCACTTGTTCATTATGCTTTATTTTATTTCGTACGTATGCATTGTCCAATTGAGAGCGAATATCTGTTTTTCCCAAAACACTGAAATCCATGCACGCACTCAGATGGTCTACGGAACGATCGTGTTTTTTTGCTCTTTCGGCCATATGCMTCAGATCATCCACACCGCCCTTTGTCCACGCCGATACGTTCTTCTTGAGCAATAAACATACAAAACAAAATAATTTATTAATCACCGGACAACCGCACATCCATTCATGTTTATTATATACGTTTTGGTTAAAAACTCTATTATATGTCCGTGATTTGCTTGATGAACTGAATTTTATTTCGAGATCTGGAGTAGGTCTGCCTTTCTGCTTTATTAAAACTTTTACTTCATATGGTATGTGGGAATTCTGCAAAATATACTGCACGGAATTTATTTCCAACATATTTTGATCCATTTTTATAGTTGTAACCCTCAACTGGTGCCGACAAGTCGAAAACTAAAAAAAGTGCAGCTAATAAGCAGTAGGTAATTAAATAACACTGTTCTGCTCATTACTGAGAAGTGAGAATGAGCACAGAATTTCGTGCCCCAATCCGGCCTAGAATCGGCAATCATCGCATTCGCTCTCGCTTGTTCGGGTGCTGCCGACAGGGTACCAAACTTCTGGTGCTCGCATCGCGGAAACTAGTTTTGAGCTCAAAGTTTCTTGCATTTGCGGAAGCTAATTTTGATTAATGATGAATGTTTTTCGTAAGTTAATGGGTATCATAATAAAAAATAATATGTTAATACGTGGCTACGAGAGGTTGGGCACGTGCCCCTGTGCCCCACAGGACGAGCCGCCACTGCGTACTACTGAAAATTTCTAACACAGAAATAACCCTATATGTGTAATAATTGGCCACCTTTTCATGATACTTATTGGCCCATGGTTAATAACTGTGTGGGAGGATGATAAACGCAATTTGCTCAACAGGTAAGCTGTACATTATCGGAAAGATCGTATGGAACATAAATATAAGGAAATTAAGGAAAAGCAGAAAACCTAGTTATTGGCCGTCCCGCCCAATAACTGTAATTTCCTTGATTCTCGAACCAGTTATTAGCCACCTGTCTAAACACAATGTCATTTGTAAAACATGCTATAAAAACATAAGCAAATTAATCACCACAATTCACACTCACCTAAAAGCCAGAAATATAGTAGAAAATTTTACTTGTGAACTTATAATAACAAAAGATGTGATCGAGTGATCTTAACAAAATTTTAAGATTCAACCCATCAAGCACACATTTGCCAATAGTTGACAAAGCGATGACCACTCATAAAAATATTCGACAATTTTTGACTACTCGTTGTATTATAACTGATAGTTTCATAATGTACTCGGCGATTGGATAGATATATCATATCACCGAAAATTATCTGAAGATCTTATAAAAGATTTTGCAGTGAGAGTTGATTAGAACGCAATATCACGCAAAAATTATCAGTTATAATAACACGAGTTGTCAAAAATATTCGACAATCTTTGACTACGAATTGTATTCAACAGACGACTATTCAATAAACCAAATGGCAATTTTGCGTTACACATGATTTCATTTTTATAGCAATCGGGTAAATAATCGAGTGTACTGCGATCTCTCGTTGAATATCCAGTTATACAGGGTGCGCCAGAACTCGCGCTCCAGAGAAAAATACTATGTAAGGTAAGATACCAGGAACATGGAAAAAAATGTTTAAAATTTTTATCTACGAATATAAAAATTTCGAAGTTATAGTTTAAATTTTGCACTTTTGACTATTTGTTTCTGTTGAAAATATAATTGTCCAAGTTTTTTTGCTACAGGCTATTAGAAGAGGAAACAAGGAAGCTGTATCCTAAATTGTGACTCTGTTTAATGTTATTTGTGGCTTTTATTGGCAATATTTTTATATCTAAATAATTATAAAAAAAACATATACATGATCATCAGTATCATTAAATAGACATAAAAAATGTAAAATGTCAAAAAATAAATTTGACAGATCGAATTTTTTAAACATTTTTTTCAAGTTCTTGATCTTATCTTACTTAAAATTTTTGTCTGGCGAAAGTCCTGAAACATCCTGTATTTTATTACGAGTAGAATATTCGCTTGAATTTGGTCTTGCTAGGATACAAAAGTAAATATCTGCTGTTTTATTGGTTAATATTTTTTTAAGAGAATTTATTAGGGCATTCAAAAGCAAACTTAATTTATTCACTGTATTATGCTATCAAGAATTATCACAAGAGTTTATACAAAAAGTAGAAAAGGATCTGACGAACTTATTTTGAACGAAGACCAACAACAAATATTTTTAAGTTTTATTATTTTAGGTAGACTTGGTCATTTAGAGAAATATGAAAGAATGTTAATTAATCAAAAAGTTAGTCGATATAATCTGCTAAAAAATGGTTTATTAGAAGAACCTAACAAGCCCGAAAAACCCCTTTCCACTAGGTCAAAAATAATGAAGATAAATTAACCCCTATTCACACGCAAGCGACGGTACTGACCACAAAAATTACAATCGGAAATTAATTGTTATCGTTTGTAAGAATGATAATATCTAAACAACTATTCCTGAGTCGTTTGTGTCAAATCTGACAAATTGGACCAAATTACTGATATTTATTGAAAATGCTGTACGCTGTGTGCGTTAAGCCATTAGCTGATTTGGGTATTTACAAAAAGCTGATATTGTAGATTCAGACAAATGAAAACCGAATAATAAATAAATAAAATAATAAAAATAAAGGTGGTGTTCGTCGAAGTACAAAGTAATCCACAATGAATGAATCTGTTGGCAATCCTGATTCCAATTTTTAAAGCGCTCCATTGGAGTACGCTTTTGATGAACAATTCAACAATCTTGTCGGGTTGTATTAAAATAAAATAAAATAAAATTAGAAAAGRTGGTACAGCTGACACCTTTAAACACCGAACGAGTTCAAAGATCTGTTGTCAAGATTCACGGGCATCTTAAACGGTTAGACAAATTTATTTTTTCATTTTTATCTTCTTTATGGTCTGTAACACATATTGAACTGATTTCATTCAAAAACGGTCAGTTATATCGAAAAAACGCAAGAGACCTATTTTTTGTGAAAAACTATGAAATTTAGAATTGTATGGCTGAAAGTGACAAGAACCAACAGCCAAAATAGTTAGGATACTTTTACCCTAAACCCCCCCAGTTTAGGACGCCCCTGAGTAAAAACTCTGACATTTTATTTTCGAATTCGTTTGGGTGTATAAAGGTTATCAGTTGTACCAAATGTTGTAATTTTATCTACAATGGTTACTGAAATATTGCAAAAAACCCATTAAAAAATGTACCCCTTTCAGAGGATGTAACTCTCTTATTTAATATTTTTCGATGCATGAACAGCCTGTATTGTGCTTTTATTACTTATTTGCTATTTTATTATTGTGACACATGTCATCGTCAAATTTCCTGGGTCTTCAACAACATTTCACCACCCATCACCAATCTCATTAAAGTCAGCAAGTGGTTAGAAATTCCATTTTTGGCAGGCTCCGAGACCCGCCCTTGAACATCCCTTAATCCTTGATGATTAATTGCGGAAAACACTAGTGGCACGTGGAAAATACAATAATTACACTCTGCACGTACCACTCTACAACTTTTGAGTCACCCACGCTTGACTACGACTAAATTTCCACCGTTTTTTCTGGCAAAAAAAATCATGCATAAGCTCGGTGAAGATAGCAAGTATAGAATTACAGCGGACCAGTTCAGTCTTGGTTATCCTCTACAAATTGAGTAAAATAAAGACAATAAACTCTAAACGACCCCTAACCTTTTTAAAAAGTGGTCCTTTTGTATTTGTCACAATCATTATAAATAAAATTATGGTTTATTAAAAAAAAAAGTGATAATGGCCTACGGTAATCTTCTTGCCGTCGAACTCTTCCCAGACCTGGATTTTGCTTGTAAAGTTATTAATGCTCTTTTAACTTGCAACAATAAAAAAGTGGCACATCGTTGATAACAAATAATAAAAAAATAAAAATTCTTATAATTTAAAAAAAAATCAAACTTTCCAACCCCTTCCCAGGGCTCGATTTTTTTTTAAACTTTTACACATTGTAGACTTTTTAATGCCCTTTGAACCTGTGGTAAAACGAAAGTGGCACATCGTCAATAACATGTAGAAAAAAAATAAAAATCCATAAAATTACCAAAAAATTAAAC
>NW_025400985.1:14520919-14525549 GCF_015345945.1 Tribolium madens | reverse complement strand
AAAAAATTAAACTTTCCAACCCCTTCCCAGGGCTCGATTTTTTTTAAACTTTTACACATTGTAGACTTTTTAATGCCCTTTCAACCTGTAGTAAAGTGAAAGTGGCACATCGTCAATAACATGTAGAAAAAAAAATAAAAATCCATAAAATTCACAAAAAATCAAACTTTCCAACCCCTTCCCAGAGCTTAATTTTTTTTTTTGATATTTTATAAACTATAACCAACACTCATTTAGGTTTATATTTCAGTTTATTTGAGTAATAGATTGTTTATATTTGATTTTGTTTTTTCATACAAATAAAGTGCGGAACTGTGGTTTTCTGAAAACTGATAAAAGTGGTCCTTCCAGTCTTCAACTGGAAATATCCAACACCGCTAAAGATGCGTTCAGATTAGCAATATTTGAATCGCTTAAATGCATCTCTGAGGTGGTTCACCATATATTTACACACATCCCTACTTTTTTAACAACGGTGGGATGCATGTTGCAAGTGTGGACGTACCTTAATTAAAAAAGCGGGAATCGAATGAATGGCACTCTAGCTGGAAATATTGTTTTTCTCTCTCTTAAAGTGTATATTTCCATTCAGTGTTGTGCTTCATGTCTAGCAGAAAAGTGTTAAAATTTTTGTGCTTCAAGTCTAGCAGAAAAGTGTTAAAATTTTTGTCTCTTGTGAACCTGATGATTTTTTAAGTAGCTATTCCTTTTTTTTATTAGTTAGTGTTTGACTTAGGTAGTAGGTATTTTTTTTTTTATTTTTGATTATAGAATTAAGCTTGTTTTTTTTTATTTTTATCGGATTTTATAGCGGGTTTCTATTTCACAAGATGAAATCTCATTTTGATATTCGTGAGGTTGCTTCTTTTCTAAAGGAAGCTAGGCCTTGTAAATCGTTTAAATATTTMCAAAGCTTGCCTAGTAGTGACAGTATTTTTGAAGAATGTGCTATTTATCTTCTAAAATCTGGTCACGTTTCTTTCGAAAAAATAAGAAAAATAAAAAAAGCAATAAAATGTATGTTGCTCAGAAATTCTCACAATATTTCTGAGCATTTTTTGAGCATGTCGCCCATAACGACAACTGGTTCTGTTGAAAATAATTTTGAGACTCAATCCGCTCCTCCTCTATCACCAGAAATTAGTTCAATTTCTTTCTTAGAAACTTTTGAACCTCAATCGCCACACGATTTTAATGTACCCCAAACGCCGAAACCATCATTGGTTTCGATTAATATTAGCAATAAAAAAAGTAATGTGACAACAAATGCAATAGAGAAAATACCTGATTCAATAAAAAATTTGTACAAGAAAAAAAATGAAAATATAGAAGCCTTACCTCAAGGTAGCACTAACGATTTAACAATTGAAAGGCCAAAAAGACATGGTAAAWTTTGCTTTAAAAATTGTACATTATGCGAAGGAACATTTAAGTTGASRTTTAAGGAATTTCAAGATATTTTAGTGGACAAAAAACTGCTAAATTATCAAATTACAATACGACGCAAGTTCGAGATGGTTAATAATGTATGTCCAATAAAGTTCAAATCTAATAGTTCGAACAAATCGAAAAATAAATATACAATTTTTGCAATGTGTTGCCACGACAACRGTAAACTTTATAAAATTATTTTAGAAGTAAAAGAAAATTTAATATTAGGTTCTGTGTTTAGTTCTTCCAAAAATTTTAATCACGGACTTCAAAAAAAAACTTGTTACGTTCGAGGGTTTGAGCGACGTCTTCTTGGCAACGACTTAAAACATTCCACTCCATTTAAAGTTCGTTCAAATCATATTAATGATACTTCGTCAGTACAAATTGTTAACGGCAATTTGAGAGACATAAAGTCGGRCAATGTTTATAAAAAAAWTAYGAGCGAAGAATTGGCAATTTTAGATCGTGACAAAGATGAATTTCTTGATTTAATAAAAATGCAACGAGAAAATGGAAATTATATTTATCGAGTTTTTTTTCCGTTAACTGTTTATGTTTTTAGTAAAGATCAACTCGAATTTGTTCAAACAGTAAAAGGTGAAGTTAACCAATTGATATTACATTTAGATGCTACAGGAAATGTGGTGCATCCTCTTCCTGGAACWTCAAAGCGCGTTTATTACTATTCAGGTGTAATACATCGAGATTCTCATCAACAAATCTGTCCAGTTTTTGAAATGGTAACTTCAGAGCATTCTGCTTATTCAATTGCACAATGGTTATTGGCATTTGAGGCTTTTGTAAATCAGTCAAAGAAATTAGTTTGGCCCCTCTTTGACATTGTTGTGGTTGATTTTAGTTTTGCCTTAATAAATGCAATTTTGCAGCAYTGGAACAAATTGGACAATCTTGCCCAATATGTAAATATTATATTTGACAATGAATATACCAAKATTAAGATTACAATTAAGTTGTGTTGTGCACATCTAATGAAAAATATTTCTGACGACATAAGKAAGTTTTGTAAAAAAAATAAAGATCAAGAAATGATATTTAAACTTTGTATGGGGGRAGTTTRTAATATGACTACCTTGAAAGAAGTGGAGAGTTGGTTCCAAATTTTTGTGATTCTTTGCTTTTCAAAATATCCCGTTTCAGAAAAAATACTCAATGTAATAAAGAGTAAATTTTGCGACATAGAGGGCGAAAATTTTCGTAATATTAATARAAACGATGATTTAGAAAACTTAAATGAAAATATTTTATATAAAAGAAGCAAATATTATTTACATTTTATGAAACTTCTTGATTTTATTTTGCTTAATGATAAAATTTATGATGAAAAAACTGATTCAAACAATATTTATTTTAATCCAGATTTGGCATTTTGTATAGTAAAAAAATATTTGCCATATTTACCTCTATYGAGCAGAATTGGTTTAAATTGTAAGCAAAGATATAGCAATGCAGTCATTGAAAATTGGCATGGATTAATAAAAAATAATATTTTAGATAGTCCAAATATGAGATGTTCTYGATTTTTACGAAATGTTCGGGAGATAACTTTGAGCATTGTCAAAAGATCTTTGCTCAATATAAATTCTTCTGGTCTTGCAACTAAGCCAAAAATTAAAATTAATAAAAATAAGGAAATGCTTGCTACCGAAGTGTGGAAACGAAAAGGTAAAACGTCAGAAAAACCAGAACACAGCACTTATTTTACATCTGCTATGAAAGTRTTCAGTGAGTTAGAAAATGTCTCAAAAACAAGCATTACTGAAAATTCTGATTGTGACATTCCTACCCATAAATATGATAAAGTTTCGCAGGTTTTAAAATCCAATGAATCGTCATTCTTTAATAATGTTAATGTAAAATTAGATTTCTTCCCGAATGGGTTAGTGAAAAATGAAGGCTATTACAAAAAAAATACCATACCTTTTATTGTAAGTTTTTATAATAATTTATTGCCCTACAATGATTTACGAATTGAAGATTTTGTTTGTTTGTACGAATTTCCAGGAGAGACCAACAGATCTTGGCTGTCTAATTTTTTAGTAGATGTATGCTTGCCACTTTTTAAAAAACATGCCAAGACCAGTGTGACTTATTTTAATACAGAAGAAGTTCATTTTGCGTTTAGTGGTGGTGTAAAACAACAAGAAACCTCATTTTCTGGAATTTTGTTGCTACCATTTTTAAATATTACCCAAAGTKACTGGTGCTTGGGCATTAGTGATTTCTGCACAAAAACCTTTTACTTTATTAATCCTTTTGGAAGTACTAAAGCTGAAACTTCAGAATATATGTGCAAATGGTTGAATTTTTTGCAAGTAGGATCAGGGGATAAATTATTGTGGAAAGTTGGCATAATTGAACACCCAGTTCAYAGGGATTCTTTTAACTGCGGTGTGTATGTACTCGCATTCTCCGAAAAGTTTTTCAATGAATACAATCCCGATTTGTATACGATAAATGAGCCTGAAAACTACAGGATGGTACTCCGTGAATTTCTTTTAAAAYAATCGGATTATATGACTAGTAGATGTTTGATATGTGGTTCTGATTCCGAAGTGACGGCGGATTGGGTGCAYTGCAATTATTGCCTACGGTGGATTATGCTCTCTTGTTTACAAAGATATAATTTAAAATCCGACGTCAGTGTTGATTTATACATGTGCTTTCTGTGCACAAATTTTTTAATTGATGGTAGCATTAGCAACAGTCTTGTACTTCAAAATTATTAATTTTCATTTTGTATTTTTATATGGGTAAAGAATTTTGTCAGACGACTAAACCGATATGTGTTTATACGTCAGTTGTATTGAAAATCTTAGGAGTTGAAAAGTCAGATTTTTTATAAATCTTATAGGGGTCTTTCTTTTTTCTTTATATGTTATCCCTGGGAAGGGGTTGGAAAATTTGATTTTTTGTGAATTTTATGGATTTTTATTTTTTTTTTCTACATGTTATTGACGATGTGCCACTTTCGTTTTACCACAGGTTGAAAGGGCATTAAAAAGTCTACAATGTGTAAAAGTTTAAAAAAAATCGAGCCCTGGGAAGGGGTTGGAAAGTTTGATTTTTTGGGAATTTTATGGTTTTTATTTTTTTTTCTACATGTTATTGACGATGTGCCACTTTCGTTTTACTACAGGTTGAAAGGGCATTAAAAAGTCTACAATGTGTAAAAGTT
>NW_025400985.1:14473409-14520579 GCF_015345945.1 Tribolium madens | reverse complement strand
AGTTTGATTTTTTATAAATTTTAAGAATTTTTATTTTTTTATTATTTGTTATCAACGATGTGCCACTTTTTTATTGTTGCAAGTTAAAAGAGCATTAATAACTTTACAAAATAAAAAATTGTGAGCAAAATCCAGCTCTGGGAAGAGTTCGACGGCAAGAAGATTACCGTAGGCCATTATCACTTTTTTTTTTAATAAACCATAATTTTATTTATAATGATTGTGACAAATACAAAAGGCCCACTTTTTAAAAAGGTTAGGGGTCGTTTAGAGTTTATTGTCTTTATTTTACTCAATTTGTAAAGGATAACCAAGACTGAACTGGTCCGCTGTAATTCTATACTTGCCAGCAAGTAGCTACTTGCTATCTTCACCGAGCTTCATGCATAACGTATCCTTAAAATTGAACTGATTTTTCAAACTTTCTTCTCTCTGGGGGCTCTTGGGATTCCCACAACGCTTTTCAGTGTTTACAAATTACCACTATTTTACATTTGAGCCACTCATCCTCGATTATTATCGAATTTTCTTAATTTCTATGCTAAAATAAACTTGTCTGTTACAAATTTGGGTTTCCAATTTCATTCCATTTTTGACAGGCCCCGAGGCTCGCCCTCGAACACACAATTAATTGCAGAAGACATCAGCGGTACTTGGAAAAGGCAATATTTATTATTGTTTTATAATTCAAGATTAACCTATTCAATTGTGAAATACTAACGCGCAGAAGCATACTTTTCACACCAAATCCACTCATACCTATTTCAAAATAAAACTACAAATTCAAATTTGACTAATGTAATTTGCTATTGTTATTCTGTATATAATATTTACAATTTATTCTTGGTAAATTGTTAGAATTTAATTTTGCTGGTCGTTTGGATTTCTTCTTTATTTCATTTTTCTTGCTTTTTCTATTAAAAAAAGATTTTAATTATTAGTAATGTTATGAAAAAATAAATAAATACGTACATTGTTTGAATCACTTTTTTTGCTGTAATACCGTTTTTAAATAAAATTAAGATAATTTTAAGGCCTGTTTCTTCTGTGTTCTAAAATTAAATAAATGATTGTTCGTTATAGATAACACAACTTTGAAATTTTACTTACTGTTAATTTAAAGTTTAGTTCTTGACATTAGTAGAATATTTAAGTTAATAGCAGTAGTAGGTTCAGCTCCATTTGACTTAATTTTTGTGGTTTGTTCAAGCAATACAAATTCATCGCTTGTTTCAATAAGTTCCGGATATCTATTCTTGTACAGAAGTTGGATGCTTTTTTTCCATACSAGTGCCAATAGGTTCTACCATAACCACCTTTACTGTTGATGTCTTCGTTGTTAAAGGATTGCCAATTTTAACTTCTGTGCTTGTGTACGCTTCTTCCGATCAATCTTTGTTTTCCAAAGTTTTGTAATCATTAAAAGTTTCTACCTGGTCTAAATTCTTAATGATTTCGGTGTCTGTACTTCTTGTTGTGGTTAAGAGATCTTTTAATAAGACTTTTATTTGTTGTTCTAGGTGTGTTATTGTGTTGTCTTTGTCCTGAATAATTTTTTAATATTTAACGATTTTATTTTTTAAACTCCCCATTTGTTCTTTCATTAATTTTTTATCTTTTTCTATGTCAGTTTGAGCGTCGTTATCTAGCGTCATTTTTTCTACAGGCTCCCACTTATGAGCTTCTAGCCATGCCTTAATGGAATCGCGCTCCAAGACTTTAACATTTCTATTTAGTCGACTTACTAAGTCTACTAGTTTAGCTTGTGGTACGTAGTATCTATCAGTTTTATGCAGGCTGTTGCTAATGGAAGTTATTGCCTTAATTGCTTCATTTAAAGTGAACGACTCTGAAGATTCCTTTTTTTTATAAACTTCTGCGTCTTTGTTCCCATCCTGTATATCTTGTAGATTTCTTTTTTTTTTGTCGTTACTTCAGATACAGACGAACACCTTACTAAATTGCTTAGTACGTTTAGTCGGCTATGTTTTGGGCTTCCTGCTATTAACTTTTTAGCAATTTTCTCAGAAACGCATTGGAAATATTGTTTTTTTTTTTTTTTGATAAAATCAAGAAGTTGCTTCACTTGAAAAAGGCAATAATTATAAAAATGTATCGATTTTATAAACTTAGTAATTACATTATCTTTCTCTGTTGGATTGGCATCAGTCGCCTGGTTTTCTTCAACTTCCATATTTTCGCTTATAATTTTTTTATGACGATGGATTGTTATGTCCCGTGATTTTCACAAGTTTTTGTTTACCTATACTACTCCTGGACAATTCAGTTACGGCGGGAGCTCGATTAGAATGGTTCGTAATTTTCACCTGCTTGACATCAAGTCCAATACTTTTTAGTATTTAGAGATTTCATTTATCAATTTGACGTACTTGAATTCACAATATTGCGAGGCACATTATTGTTGATGACTTTTTCAATTTCTCCACTCGAAGATTCTCCAAAGCGCGACATTTTCACAGATTTGATACTGAAAACGCAAGTTTGAGAAAAATTTGTTTACAATTTTTTTTGGTTGTCTAGGGACCGATGATGCAGACCTACTAAATTCAGACGCTTTCAAAAGCTAAGTTCCGTTTTGTCGCTATAATAGTTAGGGCAAACTTTTGTCGCTGGCATAGTGACAAAAACACCGCGGCTTATGGGATTTTTAGTGTATGAAAAAAATTGTCAGTGTAAATAAATAAAACAATACAATTATTATAATGTGTTTATATAAAAGTTTGCATTTATGTGATAAAATTGTAATGTTTCTTTGTAAATTTAATTATATTTTCAACGATTAATTTCACTTACCTTTAACAACTTGAAATTTTATTATAGAATATCAATGTGCAATTGCTTAAATAGTTATTTGATGTATTATTTATATTGTAAAATTTTAATGTTGTAGAAATTTTTGTTGTGAATGATTAATGATAATACGATTGTGTTTTAAATTTTGAATTTATGTGATCAAATAGTGTTTTTTTTTGGCATTTCAATTATATTTTAAGCAATTACCCCGAGCATCTTGCAAGAATTTTATTCTCGAATGTTGTTGTTTAATTGTTTAAATACCACTTGATTTATTATGTGAAATTATTTTTAAAATTATTACCAACCTGAAAAAATAAAAACAATATATTTCTACGTATTATGATTTTATAAATTGTTACACACAGTTTCAATTTCAAAACGCCTTTATTCAGTTGTCATCATCGCTATTATCTTCATCTAGTCCTATATTTATAATTATTTCTTCTACCGTTGATTCGAGACTTTTTTCATGTATTATGGTTTTATGAATAATTTTTTTCATGTGTCGTACAGAACGTTGCCAGTCTGTCTGTGAAACATGGTCAACACCTTGCTGGAGCAGTATTTCAATATCTTTAAGTTTAAATGTTGAGTTAAAAAAAATAATTTATGCCCAAATCAATTCTATTGGATTATATACATAATGATACGGCGGTAGACGTATAATGTTATTGCCACGTGTTCTCGCAATTTCGTCAATTTCGTAGGGGAGACCGAGGAGAGTTGTGGCAATTTTTATTTTAATTAACATATCTCAGTCAAGAAACATTTTATATCTATGAGTTATATGAGTTAATGTAGCTCAATCTATACTCTTTAAGAAATAATCATCAAAGTTAATTAAAATATTAAGGTTTCTGAGAAAATCTACGAAAATAAAAATTACTCCCCGTGTCACAACTCTCCTCATACCAAGGTAAGTTGTGACAGATACCAAGGTGAGTTGTGACACCTATGTATTTAGATTATTTGTTAAATAAAAAATACCATTATAAATAAATAACACATTTCTTTCGAAAGAAGTACTTTAATTATTATTTGGTATGCATGTACGTACTAAAATAACATAGTATTCAGTCAAAAATTAAAATTTAATTGGATAAACAATTATGGCACACGTATTGAAGCTCGCCCCCAGTGCAAGCTTCATGAGACTAGCCTTTGCATTCGAGACACTGTACCCACTTCTCTTTTGATTTACTATTGACAAAGGTCTCAAGGCAACACAAGCAAAAACAATCATTTTCTGCATCTTCTTCGGCTTCATCCTCTTCATCATCAACTTTACTTTTCTTATTAGTCTTCTTAATTTTTTTAGGTTTCTTTTTTTATCGCTTAAAACACGTTTTTTTACATTTTTTATCTTTCGACTAGCTTCTATGGCAGCAATTTCATCCTTGGTAGGTGTATCAGTAAGCACAGCAGATTTGATCTTGCGTATATTCGGTTGGTTCCTTTTTCTTGGCGGAGCTTTTGACAGAGGCCTAAGTGACTCTGGCGAGAACACATTAGAAGTAGTAGCAACAGGACTACGGACTGTAGATGTAGAGGCAACGGGCTCGTTGGTGTTACTGCTCAGACCAGGTGGACTGCTGGAAGATGTCATGTTCTGATCTGTAGACATATTTGGAGTAAGGGTTTTTGTTTCTAAATTATATTCTCTGACAGCAATTTCATCGTTTGCATCTATACCGACAGTTGGATTTGGGGTAAGAGTTCTTTCCTCTGGGTTTTCCGTTATTTGTGGAACACTTAATGATTGCTCCGTTTCTGGATTGGGCAAAATACGATCAGTGACTTGACTAGGCAGGAAATCGGCTTCTTCAAAGATATGTGTATTAACAGGCAATGTTCCTGTTGCAGAAAAACCAGCACTGATATTTTTCGCAGTGATCGCCACGTCAAATGCAGATTTTGTGATAGATGGGATATCATAGATGGTCATAACTTTCCCAGCATTTGAGCGCATCCAACTATCACAAGCTGTATTAATAGCTTTTTTTAGAGGCCCAAAGATAGCACGATCCATTGGTTGAAGCTTGTGAGTGCAATGTGGGGGGAATGTAAGCAAAATAATGCCGTTTTCTCTGCAGAATTCAATATTTTTCAAAGCCATATGGGAAGAATGATTATCCAGGAGCAACAGAGCTCTTTGCTCTTTTGATGGTCTAACATGATTTCTGAAATGCTCAAGGAAAAAGTGAAAATCATCCTCCTGCATCCATCCAGATCCGTTAGCTGTTCCTACTGAACCAACTGGGCCATCACGAATGAAATGTTCTTGGAATCTTTTACGTGGAAATATGAGCATAGGTGGTATGTAATTACCTATAGCATTTCCAGCCAAAGCCAGAGTGACTAAGGTACCTCTTTCCGCCGATGTCATCGCACTGACCTGTTTTTCTCCACGTCGCGCGATTACTCTATCAGGCTTTTGAACAGTAGTTATTCCCGTCTCATCGACATTCCAAATATCTTTTGCGTCAAGTTTATGTTTACTTAAGATAATGGTCAAAAAAAGCAGCTACATTCATTTTATTAAAGCTCGTGGCGCGAGCTATGCTCGTGGCTTGAGGCAATCTTAAAGATAAAATGGGATGTCGTTGCATAAATAGTTTGAGCCACACTTCTCCTGCCTTCTTGTTTTCTTCCCATGACGCCGGAAATTTTTTATTGTATTTTTTCGCTAACATATATGCCAAACTTCTTGTCTCTTTTGTTGTAAGCCCATAATTCGATGCTGCACATGTTAACAAATAATCTCGTAAAACATTTTCTTCCTCTTCGGTAAAAATCGTCGGACTAACGTAACCAACAGATGGAGTCTCATTTGTTTGATTAGCTTGTATGCCTTTTTCTTTTTAATATATCTTTGCAAGGACATATAGTTCAGATTATAAGAGGATGCGCCATTTCGAAGACTTTTACCTCTTAATGTGACTTCCTCAAAAGCCAGTTCATAAATTTCGACACTACTCATACCCCTATCAGTCTTTCGTTTATATTTATTTGGCATTCTGAAACAAAAAAATAGCAATTTAACATGCAATATGAACCACAAGACAAATAAAAGAACCTTGCTAGAGAAATAAACAATAATAGGAGAGTTGTGACAAGCTGTCACAACTCGCCTAGGTGCAAAAAAATAGTGAGCCYGTCAGAATAATAATTCTTAATGTCGAAATAAGATGTCAATACAAAAAAAAAACAATACTATGCTAGGAAACTTGAAAGACTAAAGCATATAAGAAAAAATGTCATAACAATGCAAACATAATACAAAACGATATATATGTAATCAAAATTTTGGTAAAAAACTTACTTTTGGCAATTTTTTGTACACTAATGTCGTATATTCACAACCGCTTTCCGCGCACTGTTATCGCGTACTGCGTTAAATAGCGAGTCTCAAAAACAACAAACGCGCGCTGTTGCGAGTTCGCTAGTGGTTATAGGTTCCGAGAAATCAACGATGTCACAACTCTCCTCTGTCACAACTTTCCTCGGTCTCCCCTACCTTACATCTGGTTTGTTCTTTATTATAAGTTCATATAACTCTGCCTTATATAAATCTGCAGTAGCAGTGATCCCAGGATTGAATAGCCATTCTAACATCACTACCTTCCTATGACTCATATTTGGAGATTTGTCTAAATGAACAGAGTGATATCTAACGTTATCCATCACTATAGTTGAATTGGGTTTTATATTAGGTAAAAGATGTTCAATGAACCATGTTTTAAATTTAGAGGAGTCCATCTCTTCGAGATAGTCTGATGTTTTTTTTGGATCGAAAAAATAAATGTGCGTTAGGTATAAATCCCACCGCAGTAACTGCATGCACAATTATAAATCTACCGCCCTTTCTTGGTGGAACATTTAACTGTGACTCTTTTGTGCCGTCAGTCCACAGTTATTAACAGTGGGATGTGCATTAACCCACGTCTCGTCGAAAAACACCACATTGTCAAAATCCTCTTTTAAAATCTGCCTTAAATAAATATTTCTCCAAGCTACAATTTCTGGTCTTTCCATAACAACTTTTCGTCTTCTTAAAGTAAAAACCAATTTCTTTCAAAATTTTTCTCAAAGATGTTTCACCCCCTTTTAAAGAAACACATAATTCTTTAACTGTTGGTGTCGTCTTCCTTAATTTGTAATGCGAATATATGCTGACGTATTGAATTGGCCTCATAATTCTCTTCGGCTGTTACTGTACAGGGTGCTGCATTTTGGATGTCCGAATAGGGAATCTCCGAAACTAAGAGGTTTAGCCAAAAACGAGTGATACATTCTGGGGCTCATTTTTTGAGAAAATAATATTGGTTAAAACCGCATCCCGCTATCGTCTTTTGTTTTCAACTTATAGATAAAAATTGACATTTTAGTGAAATCTAAAAAAATTCATATCTTCGTTATTATAGAAGACACAGATTTGAAATAAAGACATTATACAGGCACTTTTTTACGTAGGATTTAATAATGTAGTTAACAATTTTTTTCAGTTGTTTTTTTAGCCGTAATAAAATAAACTTGTATTTTTTTATATGGGAACCATAGATGGCTAGGTCATTTGTAAAAAGCCTGTTTTTTTTTATCCAAAAAATATATATTTGTAACAAATTTTTATAATACATTTTTAGCAAAAAATTATCTTTGATTTTTGTTCGCAGTTGTCCCTAAAAAATGTTGCATCTTCAACTATAAGGATTTAAACTATATTATTCAACCAGTGTCACTAACGAAAGAGTTTTCTAGTAATGAAAAAAATGCAAAATAAATCGTAAATCAACTTATTGGCGACTAATAATATTTCTTTGTTTTTAAACAAGCTAACATTACCATTGTAACTTCTAGTGATACATAGCGTGTTGTAAGAAAAAGCCGTTTTAATTCTTCAATAAAATATGTTTTATATAACACAAAAGTGACGATATGGCTATTCAAATACCCAAATTCCGTCTATGTAGAACGTTATCCTATACCTCCATTAGATCATCAAAAAAATGTTTTTTTTCTAATTGTGTTGACTGTTGATATATTTGTCTTTTCTATTTTTGGATTTTTTAAAAATATGTAATAATTTTGTTTTGAGGCGTTCGCATGTTTGTCCAATACTTCTACGGTATCGTATTTTAAAATTTTTATAATTTTATTTTTTTTTTGCATCTATTTTACAGTTCACAAAACTCTTATTGATTATTATTTACACATTTGGAGTGGAATAGCTTTTCCATGGCCAACTATTATCATTTCATTTCTAAGTATAATTATAAAAAAATATTCTGTTACAAATATATATTTTTTAGATCAGAAAAAAATAAGCTTTTCAAAATTGCTATAGCCGCCCATGATTTCCATTTAAAAAAATACAAGTTTATTTTATTACGGCTAAACCAATAACTCAAAAAAAAATTTAACTACATTATTAAATTCCTCGTAAAAAAGTGCCTGTATAATGTCTTTATTTCAAATCCGAATCTTCTATAATAACGAAGATATAAATTTTGTCTGTAAGTCGAAAACAAAAGACGATAGCATGTTGCGGTTTTAACCAATATTATTTTCTCAAAAAATGAGCCTTAGAATGTATCACTCGTTTTTGGCTAAACATCTTAGTTTCGGAGATTCCCTATTCGGACATCCAAAATGCAGTACCCTGTACATTTTCGAGCTTTTATAGTTGCCGGAGTTTTCAAAATGTTTTGTTCTAAACCACTATCTCCACATTTTTCTCTCGATACCTTACTAACAGTCTTTAAACCAATTCCCAAAGTTTCAGTAGTTCGTATTCTAACATCATCAAAAAATTGGGGGAGCGGTTCTACAAGATCTGTTTCTGACGAGGAAAGTGCTACGAAGTCTGGGTCCTTAGTCGGTTTTTTCTTCCTTTTTGGCCGGTCGTTTTTAGGTCCAGATGATTCATCGGTGAATCGGTTCGCTTCTTTTCCACTTGTAAGGCTCGTTTGTATGATACATGTGTGTATAAAATAACTAATGCGAAGTACGTACCTTATTCATTTAATAATGTAATAACTTCGGGCTTTTCCAATTAGGGTCCGGGTCCACATTTTGTTTTATTAATTTTCTGGCTTTAGTAAATGGCCAAAAAAACAATATTATAACACAAAGAGCTTTTGTTTCTTTTCAAAAATTAGTTTCTGTCTGATGATGATTTGAAGTAAGATTTTCCTTTTTTCTATTTTGATCTTGATTTTTTTAAAACACGTTAATGGTTTCAATATCACTTTTAACCAAGCGACGCAAATGTCGTTTTGTAACAGTAACTTTGGCTTTCTTCATGTTTAAGATGATGAAAAACCAGAATGTTTATTGTCAATATCTAAAATATTTTTTTATTAAAAGTGCTCCTACACCATGCATGGTTATTACTTATTATAGTTACCTTATACATATGTTATATTATGTAGATCGGCTAATGAATTATTAATGTCATTAATTAAAATTAATAAAATGTCTAAGTTAATTAGCAGGAGTATGAGGATATAAACTGAGGTTTAAAGGTTTATTTTTACTATAAGATTTTATTATGATCATAAAATTAGTCTAGTCTTTGTGTAAAACGTAATAAAATAACCCACGACCATTTAAACAAAAATTACGTCGTAAATAACACTAGCTTACACAATTTATCCTTGCTCAAAAACTTAATTTCTTGAGGAATTGATGAGTTCAGAAAAAATAATAAATAATCCACCACGTCACGTTTAAGGAATCTGTAAACGAGAATAATTCCTAAACCGGCAAACAATTTTAAATTTTACTAAACAACATTAGTTTTTAAAAAGTTTATTTAATATGAGTACATGGTGTTTAGCCGAAACTATCTGATTTACAACTAACTTTTCTGGGGTGGCCTGCAAGGGGTATATCCTAATCGGTACAAAGAAACTATTTAATTTGGGCCATCCAAAGATATAACATCTGTTACAATATTTTAGATAGATAACTAATACATTGATTAAATTAAAGCGTTCATTATTGTCTAATTAACACGTGGCACAAAACACAAGGCACTGCACACTTGTCACTTATATAATTCCTCCTACCCCAGATGGCGAATTCGGGTGGAACGAAGAATTGGCCAGTTCGATTTCTTCCTTTTGTTTCCTTTGGCGAATTGACGGTTTGTACTTTAGGTACGAGTTGATCGCTGCTAATGTGAGTGTAATCAAAAGAACGGGGATGATCGTTGCATAACTTATGACGTGGACATGGTTAAACTCGTTGGATTCTAACTTGCTGATCATATGAATTTCATGAATTTTGTCCAACGGGATATCTTCTAATTGAAGAGGAGCAAGATGTTTAATTTCTGATGTGTCAAGTACTTGTATACCTGGGAGGATAATTGCTATTCCTTCGGGTATTTGGCTAGTTGAAATTTCATTTAGAGGCGTGACGATTTTSCAGTTGGGTTTGAGAGTTAATAAAAATGTTCCTTTTAGTACAGTAACTTCTGACGTTTCGCAAATTTCGGTGACTTCGTTGTCGTGAGGAAAAATAAAAATATAGTGTTTTTCGTCTATCTCTTGCAATTTTTCTTCTTTAATTTCGATTCTTCTAGTAGGGCAGTGGACTGGTGATTTTCCTTTCATCAGTTCTTTGAGACAAGAGTCATAAACAATAGAGCCTTCGTGATTGCAGTAAAACCAATGTTGATATTTCTGACAAGGTAACGGTAACGTTCGTAATTCTTCTGCTCCGGTTAAAAGAAAAGGAGATTTGGATATGATAGTAGTTTGGTTTTTATTTGGTATAGAAAATAGGTGATAATAATTGAAGGAATATGGTAGTACAATTGGTATCTTTATCAAGAAAGTGATTCGGTCATTTGAAAAATATGAAGCCGTTTCAGAAATTTCATAATAATTCATCAAATAACTTAATTCGGTTGGAAAAGGTAAACGTTCTATACCGTAAATATTTTTTGCTTGTTCAATAATAGCCATCATGTCCTTAATGCTAACAATTTTAAAATTTAAGGCGTTGAGGTGAGAAAAAGTTACGGAGTTTTCTAATTAAGTCAGAGTAGTTTCAATTAAATCTAAGGAGAAGGTTAGTTGATCCATAGTATCTTTAATTAATAAATAATCATGAAAATCGAAAATTATTTTATCTACTAATTTACCTATTTCTTGTAATTTAAGAACTATTCTAGATTGGTCTAATTTAATTAAAGAAAGTGTTTTATTATAATTTTCTATAATAGCGTCAGTGACGGAAATTTCTTCGTTTAATTTCGAAGTTATTAGAGTTTGCGACTTTTGTAATTCATTGATCGCTTGATCATATTTTATGGCATCTTCTTGATCGAGATTACCAGAAATTGATTTTATTATGGAACCTAGTCCATTTATTAAGCCTCTTTTTACTCTAACACTAGAATTAGGTTTTAAATTATATAATTTTGTAAAAGTAGAACTAATTTTATAATCTAAATAATTAAAATAATAATTTAATTTCCTGTATTGAGGATTATTAAATTCTCCTATAAAAATATTTTTTATGTTACAATAATTACTATATAATCTAAATAATTAAAATAATAATTTAATTTCCTATATTGAAGATTATTAAATTTTCCTATAACAATATTTTTTATGTTACTATAATATGTTACTATAATATGATTTAACTCATCCTCGATGGGAGTTAGATCAAAATAATGAATAAAAGTATGAAAATGACTTTTTACTTTAGCTTTACCTAGCTTATAAGGTAGAATACCTGGGTTGGTATTTAAGGATTCGTACTGGAGCTCGAGGGTTGCACGGGCGGTGCAGAGGAGTCTGTAATGAAATTATCATTACTTGTAATTTTTTTAGTTTTCTTCATTTTATATTTAGGGTAATATTTATTTGTTGACGTTTTTATTTTTAACGGTTCATTTTCTTTTATTGTAACTTTTGTAAATTTAGGTTGCAATTTTGATCTAGGGTTGGTTTTTACGTAGCCTGTAGAGTTTTCTCCATATTCTATTGGAATTTCACGATTTTTATTTTGATATTCATTTAAATTTTCTTTTTGACATTGCAATTTTTGATTCAAATGCGCATACAATTCTTTTGTTAATTCTAAAGGATTAGTCACGTAATTAGTTATAATTAATTCATCAGGGTTTATGTCAAATGGGTCTCTCGTAGAGATATGTCCTGTTATTAAATCTATTGGTTTATATTTTGTTACAGAGTGAATGAAATTGTTGTATCCCCATGAGAATTTTTACATTAACATTTTTGTTTTTTTTTGATACAAAATTTGAAAATGCTCTATAAGAGTCGAATGTATTCTTTCAACTGTACTATTAGAATTTGAACTTCGATTAGTAGTGTAATAAATATTTATTTTATGTACTGTTGTAAATTCTCTAATTTCTAAATTGTCAAATTCTGTACCATGATCCATTATAATAAAAGAAGGAGTTCCGTGATGACTCATGAATTTCATTAAACTATCTATTATTTGAATTCCTACGCATATTTCAATACGGTAAGCTTGTGTATATTTAGAGAAAGTATCAATTAATGTAAAGAATTTTTGATTATTAACAGATAATGTGTCTACGTGTATGATTTCAAAAGGTTTTTTGGGAGTTGGGGTTAAGGCAAATTTTTGTTTTGGAGGGTTTCTGCCGTATTTAGCTATTTGACATATTTCGCAATTATTTATGTATTTTGTAACGTCATCTAATAGTGAAGGCCAATAATAAGTTTTTCTGATATAATTTTCATTTATGCCACGATGATTTGTTTCACCGGTGTGATATCTTTCTATAATTTCCAATTGTTCAGCTGGATTGTTAATATCATTTAAAACATTGTTAGTTTTTGTTAATTTTATGTTGTTGTTATTTAAAATGTTGGGGAGTAATACGCAAATTTGACGGTATAATTCATTATTAAAAACGGACAAACCATAATTGATATTAGGTTTAATATAATCCTTTATTAAAGTTGTTAACTCTTCTTTCAAATTATTTTCGGATAGTTGAACACATAATCTGGATCTGTTAGGAAATATTTTTAATGTTTTTGGTTTTGCTGGGTGTGAGTGAACTGATTCTATAACTATTTGATTTGAGAAGTAATTTATTGTTTTTTTTTAAATTGGTATTGTAAGAATGGGGTTTTCGATCGATGTGTGAACTGTTTGATTGGTTTCGTCGTTAACATTATCAGCATTTTGTGGGTCTGTCAAAATTTCTAAATCTATGTCTGTTAGATCAGGTAATTCTGTAGTGTTATTAATCAGGGACATCGTGTCATGGTGTAATGTCATTTTTTCGAGATTTAATTCATCTCTTAAGCAAAGCGTTTCTGTTGGGTGGATTTAAATTCTTGAAAGAGCATCTGCATTTGTATTTTGATTTCCTTTTTTATAAATAATTTCGTAATCATATTCTTCGAGTTTTAAGCGCCATCTAACTAATTTTGAATTTGGATCTTTCAAACTAAATAGCCATTGTAATAGTCTATGATCTGTGTAAATTTTGAAAGGTTTTCCATACAGGTAAGGACGAAAATATTTACATGCCGAAACAATTGCCAATAATTCCTTTTCGATAGTACTGTAATTTGTTTCATGATTGTTTAGGGTGCGAGAAGCATACGAAATAGGACGGTCGGAACCTATTGTTCCTTGAGAAAGTACGGCTCCTATTGCAAAATTTGAAATATCGGTTGTGAGGATAAAGGGTTTCGAAAAATCCGGATATTGGAGGATGGGGTTGTTCATTAGTAAGGTTTTGCAAAACTGAAAGCATTCTCTAAATTCTTTAGTATATATGAGGTGTTATTGAGTTACCCTTTTTTAAACAATTTGTTAGAGGTTTTGTTATCTTTGAAAAGTTTTTGATAAATTTTCTGTAGTAACCAAGAAGACCTAAAAATCCTTTAAGCTGTTTTTGATAAGTCGGAATTGGGTAATTTTGGATTGCTTTTAATTTATCAGGGTTAGGTTTGATACCTTCTGAAGTGATAACATGTCCAAGGTAATTCACTTCTTTTTTCAGAAATTCGGATTTATCTAATTGGATTTCGAAGTTTGTTTCGCGGAGTCTTTGAAAAATAATATCAATTAATTTCAACATAACGTGACTCCCTTTCTAAAAAGTACATCTTTCTGTTAATTTTTGCATTAAAGTAAATAAAGAAACTTGCGTACTTCTTCATGTTTTTCTGGTCTCTTACTCTCACTTGCTTCTTTATTTCAAAAGGATAATGCATTAGTTTTCAAGCTCTAAAATTCATTTATCGGTTTGTTAATCTGTATCAAATCGAAGAAAAAGTTGAGAAGGAACAATACCTGTGAAGAAGTTTTAGAGAGCAGTCGGTTCATCAGGAATTTCCAGAATGTTTCAAAATAATTTTTGATAATTGTTGATAATAATTAACGATTCTATCTCATTATACTCGTGTACAACCCCTTCAGCGAGAAAAATACTGGAAACTAGCAGGTTATGTCACCCACTTCACGAAAATTAATAAATGTCAAACTCAAAATTACAGTAYACCAGCTATTTTTTAAAATTCTGGACAAATTGGTATTATTTTCGTAACCTAGCAACGGATATAATTTTTCAATCACACTTCTGGGATTGGTGGATTTAAGAGTCTAATAACTTTCTTAAGCAAGCAAAAATTACTTCTTCGGCTGCACTTTTTGGCGACCTATTGCCCCCGGCATTTGACATTTTTCTCTGGGGCGCGAGTTCTGGCGCACCTATATAATTAAACAACAAATTAAAAATAAGTTATTTTACTTTGTTTTTTGCATCAGGAATCCAGAAAAAAATCTGGATTTGAGTGCAAACAGTAACAGTAAACACGAAACATACATGAAACGTTTCTTATTGTTCATACTTTGCAACTAGCGGACTGAAAGATTTCAAGAGAATCGTTACTTTGCTACATTTGTGAAGTATCTCTGTTACGTAAATGTTTTTCAAGGAAGGCGTGCTTTGCGTATAGGTGAAGTAGAGATTATACACATTTCTATTAAACAAAAATACTTGAATAACTTCCCCAAGAGCCAAAAACACTCTTCAAATTTGTGGAAGTAGCATTTTCTTAATTGTTTTTATAGTATTGTGGGTCCTACATTCATTCACAGCTGTCAGTTGCTTGAGTGAATCAGAGTTGCTAATTAGTACGAAATGCGGGAAAATTTAAATGACAGTGAGACACACAGAACAGAGAGGATAAGAAATGAAATCTCCCTAGAGATTTTCAACCAAAAAGTGCAAAATGTATAAGGCGCCCCTCACTTTGTTTTTTTAATGATTTTGCCCTGTTTTTATAAGGTAGAAGGCATGCTATACAAACTCATGGGTCTGTTCAGCACAACAGTTCAAATTTAATGATTCTAGAAATCAACCCATTGAACAAAATTTTAATAAAAAATTAGACATATAAGGTCCCTCCAGAACACTTTGTTTTAAGCATTTTGACCTTGTTTTCAAAGGTATGTTTAAAAAAGCAAAACTATATGGGCTTGTTCAGCACACACTATTTTTTTTTTCTCAAATCTACCCCGTTTTTTAAAATACCTACCTTTGTTAACAGTTAAAATTTGMTTTTTTTTTGTCGTTTTTCTATTTGGCTAATTGAGCACAAAAATGAATACGGTTTCGGCCAAACAAATTCGGACAAGGTTTTTATTAGCGAAGCCAATTCACAGTTCTATCCTGTTTTATAAGGATAACAACTTCAAAAGAAAATTGATTTAAAAACTGTATTTATTATTAAATTAGGATTATATGCGATTTTTTCCTGCTTTGAAGTTTGTACTATATGGGCCTGTTCAGCACAACAGTTCAACTTTAAAGTCAAAAATAGATTGAAGAAATTTATAGTTATGGTACTTATGATGCCTTCCATTTATTTAATCGAAATATTTTTTAATTAGAGGGATATTAAGCTGCATAGTTAGCTACATCATCCAATATATACAAATTACTCATTACTTTAATTTCTTTTTTATCTTATCTAAAAAAGGAGTAGATATACTCGTACAATAGATTGTTCCAGTGTAATTAATATTCACACAGCGAATGAAAAATTACTTATGTTAGGTTAGGTAAAAACCATATCAGTTTTTTAATTATTTAATAGTTTAGACAAATTAAGTAGGTCTTAACTATTTAAATGAGCTACATAAAATTAAATTTGAACTTGCACCAAAGCTAGGAAATCCACCATTTTATCGACTATGCCAAATTTTCTTTTCTTTAACAAAAACTGAAACTGATACAGTTTTTGTAGGACCTCTATATCTACACCATAAACTTTGGTTGTCATTTTAAGCTAACCTAAAATAATAACAGAGATCCTAACCGCTCATTCTAAAAATCAAGTAGAAAATAATATAATCTTAATAGTTATTTATTCTACGAGTTTGAGTGTAAATTGGACGCATTATTTCAACGAGTGGATTATTAAGGCACGAGTGTAACGAGTGGTTTATCATCCACGAGGTGGAATAAAGCGTCCGATTTACATGCAAACGAGTTGAATACAACATTGTATTCTTCGAATTAGACTCAACAAGGCTTAAATTTGCTTTCGGGAACATTCTCATTAGCGCGTGAATGTGGCTGCAGGTATAAAGGCTATTTAATAATTATGTGAATGAAATTTTAAAGATGACCAAAATTATTTGCTCTCCACTGTAACTGCCACACCCTCATTAATTGGCATAAATTCAAAGTTCTGATTCAAAATTGTTTCGTGCAACTCCGGTCCTGGATGCAATTAATCACACCAGTGGGTCACAGTGGAGTAATTACAATAATAAAACTTTATAGTCTAGGTAATAGTACAACGTTACATTTTTCACTAAAGGGTGGTTGTATCTTATTACCAAAGTACATCGTGTTAGCGAATAAGAACCACTTTAGGTTAGGATCTTAAACATATATTAATGTCTCACATGTATTGCCGCATTTTCCCATAACCAACTACATTTATTAAGGATTTTGATTAATAATCCAACAAGAATAACATAACAAGAAGCAGGACAATAATAGAATTAAGCATAATCCACTTACCGTCATTTTTCACCTCGTGGTTTTATACTGAGTCAGTGCACTGAGTTTAATCATTTGCGCATGCTTATACATAATTGCAAATACTCCTTTGGAAACATTTTCGATACATCTATGACATAAACCCATATCAAACTTAAAGAACTAACCATTAACCGTCTCCGACATGTGGATGAAATGTTAGCGAAAAAATGTTTCCTTGGGTTTTAAATATGACACCAATGGAATGTTTCATCAATGTTTTCTGGTTTACTGGGTAGTTATGCAGAAAGCCTTTCCTCGTTTTAAAAGTTCCGATATGTCGTTCAAGCATTGCTCGTACCGAGCTGGTATCAGGATTCTTGAAATTTTATACCTGTCAGGAAGTTGGTAATTGGGATTTAAAACCCGTACAAATTCAACGAATCCCTGATCCTCTACAACTGAAAACGGCTGAATATTCTTTATGATTAAATTAAGCCGGACTTGATCCATTTTCACTTTGTTTTTTTGGGAAACGGGAATTTTCATAAAAGATGTAACAGTTGCCTGCTTTAGTGAAGGACCAGATGTAGAGGCTGCTTGACTATATGTACCAGAACGACGAAGAGCACCTTCATCGTCATCACCAGCCTCGGTAACTTCGAGAGCAGATCTCAATGAGAACGAAGATGAAGATGATCATCCTGGGCCTTGATTTGCTTATAAAAATAACAAACTTTAATATTACTACGTTTAAAAAGACTTTCTTCATGAAATAGATTAAAATAGAGGTAAAAAACAAAGACTTTTGTCAAGAAAATAGGTATAGATATATCGGGTGTTTCAAAAATGTGTGGTATAATTTTAACCACGAATACCCCTCTACAAATGAGAATAGAGAGCACAATATTTACTGACCTAGCTCAAAAAATAGAAAAATTACAGCTTTCTAAAAATCGGTATGGAAAATGATTTTTTGGAAATATTTTTGTTATCGTTTATCCGATTATTATGAAACTTTGCATGTCAAGGGACAAAAAGATACTCTTTGATAAACGGAAGTCTTGTAAAAGCTATAGATTTCCGGTGACAATAGGACCCTTCCAGTTTTTGGGTCATAACTCTTTTTTTCAGCCTATTAACAGATATTTTTGATACCAAAAATCAAAAGCCCGATCATTTTTTCATAAAAAAAGTACTCTTGTTAATATTGTGGCGGGTTATTGAGTTTATAAAACTTTTTGAACCTACATTTATTTTGGGCGAGCGGTGGCCCTCCAACCAGAGCGATTAAATTTCTTTGAACGTAGGACCTCAGCCAACCCGTGAGATCAATCGGTTTCAGGAGAGTAAGGTGCAGTCAATTAAAAATGCATTTAATTATTAAATTAATGTATTTGGAATAAAATAAAAATGGTTACACAATATAAGTGAATAATACAAAAAGGGTAAATAAATGTTAAGCGGAAACAATTGTATAAAATAGGGGATATTCCTATTTTAGACCTTATCAAAGTCATAATACAAAACTGAAACTATTTTCTAACAACAAAGGCATTAATGTTTTAAGTGACATTATTACATTTAAACGGAAATTGCACAAACTATGGACTTTAACGAAATTAGGTAAAACAACCAAAATGTATTTATTATTTAATTTGGAAAAACATTGTAATTGCTTACCTATGCATCATATGACACCTCTGGTTTTCACATGTCAACTTAACACTCTGATAAGAAACAAACGTTAAATGAAACTAATATCTTAAACCTGGGGTTTTTGAATTGTAACCAGAGACCAAATCTCTGTCGTCGACTCATGAAACTATCCATCTTTCAACACGGTTACTTTTCAAGTTCATCCCGGCCCAGACGCTTTAGTTTAGCAAAACATTACTTAAATAATTTAGAAATTTTGATAACGGCTTCGTTCGAAAATCCACAACAAAATCATAATATGCTACMGCATGGTAAGTCGGAGCAACGTGAACAGTCAAAGGAAAAATAAATCAAAACTTACAGCTCATGACTATGCAATAGAACAATCAGGCTGGTAGCTTCTGGCCTCAGATGGTGGCACAGGATGTTTTGGCAGCTTCTTCTTCAATTGACACAACTAGTCTGATTCTACTAGACGACTGATTTTTGACTGACCTCTTAGCGATATTCGCGCTTCCTTTTTATAGGGCGAATAACACGTCATCTCTTGCGATGGGTTCTTTCCAGTGCACAGGGCAAGGACAGTCTAGCGCGAATATTTAGTGAATCATAAGAATCATAAAACGCACTTAAGATTTTAAGTCTTCCGCGAAAAACTCGTCGCCTGCTCTAATTGTGTTTACGTTAAAATTCCGAGGAAGAGTCTGTGTTATTGACCGCAATTTAACTTCATAGGTTTGGTCTCTTTACAATATCAAAGACTTTAAGTCTTTAAAAAGAACATCAAGGGGTTTTTAGCCCGTCACAATATCGCTAAAATGTACCGTTCTCGAGTTATTTCGGTTTAAACAAAACTCTACACCGCGCTGCAAAATCAAAAAGTATGAATTTTGAGCGTATCATTACCTTGGAAACAATCCACTATGAATGACATAGCTGTCACTGCTGTGACATTTAATGTCAATTTTATTTAATCCAAAGTAAAATTTGATTATTTCTTGATGATCATAGTAAAACACACGATTATGTGTTGGAAGAAACAAAGCATTAACCATCCCGGCCATCACAACATGATCTGAGAATACACCACTGAAATTTTCACACCGTAAAACGATATTCCCTCCAAATTGTTGTTTTTTCTTCGTATTTCATTAATTGCATTATTAAACTATAAACCAAATGCAAAATTAAAACGAACAAACCAAGAACATAACCTCAACTT
Organism: Tribolium madens; assembly: GCF_015345945.1. NCBI lineage: Eukaryota > Metazoa > Arthropoda > Insecta > Coleoptera > Tenebrionidae > Tribolium > Tribolium madens. The sequence goes on along the minus strand of NW_025400985.1, from coordinate 14,500,852 downwards.
TAAAATACTGAAACTGTCTTGACGTCTCGTATAATTGTAATCGAACTTCACAGGTGAGTTCGTTTGATTAACCAATTATACTTAGGCATCCAGTCCGAAGATATTTTACTTGTAGCAGTTTAAAGAAATGGGTTGCGCTAATTTGATAGTGATTTTGAATCAAAAGTTTTATTAAAACGAAATGTTAACAAAAAAGGGTAACTATAAACCAGAACTTAAGCATTTAAAGTTGATCTTAACAAAACGCGTTTTCCAAAAGCAAAAACATCCGTTAATGGTTTATTATAAAATCTGGCAAATACCGAAGATTTAGCAGTCCACCCGCAGATTTTTTGAATTTATTCCAATGAGAGTCCTTTCCTTTTGGCCATTGTGCTGGCAGCGTGTCGCGTAGAGTGTGATGTAAATATGCTTGTGTCAATTCCTGCCTCAGACAATGTGTTTTTCACCCATCTACTAAGTCTTGTAAGGTTTTTGGTGCGTAATAAACAAGAAATTTGTGTTTGTAGTGCGAAGTTTCTCAGTTACTTGAAGGTAGTCCTGCAATGCAGTAGCCACGCATATTTCTGGTTGATTTTAAAAAAAATGGAATGTGTAAGCATGGTTGGGTTCCATTGGATGAAGGTTTTATGTTGTCCGGAATGAAGATCTTCAAGCCCTGTTCTGACGTCGCAATTTCTGAAGGTTTAATTAGATGAATGGTTTGAATGCGATGTCCGGTAACCAATGCAAGCAGTGTAACTAATTTTTGTAACAACTGTTTCAGAGACAGGGTTTCATGTGGGTACAGTGTTTTTAAGTATTCTAAAACTTGATTGGTATTCCAAGTTGTAGTATACTTTGGTTTGGCTGGTCTCAGTTTGCTTACACCTTTTAAAAACCGTTTTATGTTTCTATCTTCTACTAGGTTATTGCAGTTTATCAGGGAGAGTGCTGAACGATGACTATTGAATGACCCGTAATGTATGTTCGATTCACCAAGCAATGATTGCAAAAATTGTATTGTTTGATCAGGAGATGCGCAAAATAGGTGAATTTTGAACTGCTGACAGTAATTCCACCACAGTTTGTAGGTTGTACGAGGGGACTAACAAAAATTCGCTTAATTTATTGTTTACAAAAGAGAAAACACAATTTATTCTTAAACATCTTAAACTGAAACATTATGTGACTTCTCTACATAATATGTCAATACATTTCTGAAGTCTATAGATCCACATTTCAAAACACTCCTCAAAATCAGATTTTTTGAGCTTTTGTAATTCCACATTTACCGCATTTATAATGTCCTGATTTGAATGAAAAACCTTTCCCCGTAGATTTTTCTTAATTTTTGGGAAAAGCCAGAAATCGCAAGGTGCCAAGTCAGGTGAATAAGGCGCTGGACAAATTTCATCGATGTTAGACAGCGCAAGAAAATTTTGAGTATTTTCCGCAGTGTGCGGAGAGGCATTGTCATGATGTAGGCAGTAGCGACGAAGTTCCTCTTTTTTTGATTTCCTAACAAACTACTGAAAAGTTCTGGTAGACAGACGTCTGTATACCATTTAGAAGTTATCGTATGTCCATTTTCTAAAGGAATGGCACTTATAAATTTGTCTTTAGTAAAGAAAATGACCATCATAACTTTCGTACCTGATTTCTGATGTCTTGCTTTCACGGGCGGATCGGCTCCTTTTGCACTCCACACCATTGACTGCTTTTTAGTTTCAGGATCGTACTTGTAAAACCCAGCTTCATCACCAGTTACGATTTTATTAAACATGCTGGATCTACCATTTTCAAATTTTTGTAGAAAATACTGAGCAAAATGAACTCGTCTGCATTTTCGATCATCACTCAAAATTCGCGGAACCCAACGAGCCGATTTTTTTGTGTATCCCAAAGTATTTTTCAAAATCCCAGAAACCGCCATGGCAGTTAACCCCAATTCATGAGCTATCATCTGCTTTGTCATTCTTGGGTCCTCGTCAATTTTAGCCTTCATCTGTCGAAAATTTTGGGCGTCCTTCCCGAGATTCATCTTCCACTGAAAAATGTCCGGTCTCTCTACTTAACTTTCGCTTTCTTGTCTCCATTTTAAGATTTTGGTTTAAAAATTTGCATAAAAGCTTAAAAACTTTTGTTAGTCCCCTCGTATTATATGACAAGGATTTTGCGAGTTGTCCCGCATATTTTTTATTAATTACCTATTTTCCAACTAATATCGGCGGTTTTGTGTTCGTCTGCTGTACGAGTACTCCGTCGAGGTGCGATTTTGGCGGGCTTTCGCTTCCCTCATGTAGCGAAAGTGCCCCGTCGCGTTTTTTGAGTTGGATGGTCTCGGTTTGGATTGTGTAAAAGAAGGTTTGTTTTGTTTAGTTGATACAGGGATCTGCACTGTGGATTTTATTTCCTTTCCGGTCTTTTCGAGCAATTGAATTTTTTTAATGCGTTCGGAAAGTTCATTTCCGAAAAGAAAATTAGTCGGAGTAGAATTTTCTACCGCGTCTTTAATGTTTTTATTTAACAACGGTAAAATGAGATTCTGTCGAATTTTTGTCATGTGGGAAAATAAATTGCATAATATTTTCCCAGAATCCATCAAAATTGGTAAGACATGCTCTTCCGTTTTCTCCGAATTGTGTTCATGTTTAGGCTCCACAAAAAACTATAGCTTCCGCCAGCGCTGCTAGTCCCGAATCTAGTTGTTTCTGCGAATCGACGTAACTATTGTCTCTGACCTTGTGCAGGGTTCGAGAACGGGAGCTAGCTCTGGATTTAAAGCCGGTGGAAACAATTCGATTAAGGTGGACGGCGGAATAAATTTTTTAAGCAATTGTTCTTTATCAGCATCTGAAATGCCGTTGAGAAGAACATGACTTAATCTTTCTGATAAGTCTCCATGTAGTGCCGATCCCGTGTTTTCCTCTGTGCCTGGTTCATTGCCTAAGAGGGCCAGAGTTACGTCGTCTAATTTCTCTTTGGTCGTGATCTCCAGGACCGGAGAGTCACTCTTGCGGCGAAGAGTGTCGGGTGAGAAATCCTCTGACGCCGTCACGCGCGGTGAACGGTCGTGTAGGTCCCTTTTAGGGCTCGTCACCCCGTGCAGAGTGTGATCAGGCCCTCTATCGTGGGAGTAGTCGTGGAACAATTGTTGGGATTTCTCTCGCCGTCCAAAACGTTCTTCCAAACGTTTTTGCCGTTTGGCGAGTTTCCTTATTTCACTTAAGATTCTGTTTTTGGCGTCATCGGTTGAAGATGACGAACGGGAACGCTTCCTTTTTGATTTTCCCATTGCTAATCTAAAGGGATTGAAATTATTATTTACCTGTTTACCTGTTATTTTTCCCACACGTGTGTTCGGTAGCAGCACTGAAAGGCGAATGAGTGCAAGAGCGACGAGTGGCAGAATTTCTTTAAACACACTGGCGGAGGTAGCACGGAAGGCCTACTACAAGTAAAATATCTTCGGACTGGACGCCGAAGTATAATTTCACTAATGCTATTGCTACTATTGTCCACGTTTCTTAATATTGCTACTATTGTCCACGTATCTTAATATTAACGACATCTGAGAACTATGACTAATATCTGTCGCCTCGTCAAAAAGTATACTAAAAAATCTATTGACTGAAATTTTTGATTTAATGTTCTCTTTAATTTGATATCCACAAAGTTCAATAATATCATTCTGTGTTGTTTTGCTAATATAAGTAGCTTTTGAAGAGCAGGTTTCCAAATGGGTTTTTAATACATGATCGCCCGCGTTAACTCGAAAACGTAACAATTCACGAAAATTGCCTTCATTTCTTACGTTTGAATTCTCAGAATGTTCTTCTAATAATATTCCGTCATCTCGATGACCTCTTAAAGCAATATTTTGGCGTCCAAGAAATATAATAGATTCTATAATTGGTTTTAGTCGTTCTCTGTTTTCTCTTACTTGTTTCAGTTTTCCGTCGTTAACTAAATTACGCACATCTTTAGATGGAGACCTGTATGTTTTAATCAAATCTTTGGCAGACAACAATGCGTTTTTATGATACAGGTGTTTATCATGTGTTTGCAAGTCCCCATCTTTGCCAAGAAGCTTTGAATAGTTTGTCAGTGGAGTAGTAACAAACTTTTGTAAACGTGTTTGTTGGTTGACTCCTCCACATTTAGCAAACAAAAAACAATATTTACAAAAAATTCCTTTTTGTACCTCGGAAATCATAATCCACTCAAATGCTTTCAAATGTCTCTCCGACAAATGACATTTTGCAATTTTTCTTTTTTTTTGTATGTTCGGAAAAAGGATAATTGTAATGTTGCTTCGGAAACCATTTACAAGTCAAAATTTTATATTTGTCTGCATCATTTTGAAAATTTTCCGATATCCATATAATCCATCTCAGGGTCATCTTGTGTTAATTTTCTCGTAGAACTTGTGCACGGTCCAGCAGCATCACTAAAATCAGTTTCAGAAGTTGCAGGATTTTCATAAGAGCTTGCGGCGAATGTATGTTCAGTGTCGTTTTCATAGTTTGAGTTTTCAAACGGTCCAGCAAGATCACTAACACAGAAGTTTCATAAGTGTGTGGGGCAAGTGTTTTCATTGTTTTCAATGTTTATTTTTTAGAAGGTTCAACAAGGTTACTAATATCAGTTTTAAATGTTGCAGAATTTTTGTGAGTGTGGGCGACAAGCGATATTTTTTCAGTGTCGTTTTCGTTGGAGTTTTTAGTTTTTTTAGTGACAATGTTGTAAAACGTATTTATTTAATTTTTTTTACTCATCTTATCTTAAATGTCTACGGTGCTATGGATGTGCAGTTACCACGCGCTTGCCCCACAGCACTCAAAAATATTTGGTATAGTAAATTTAGCCACTTTGTCAAGACACTTTAGTTTTAAGTGATTTTTAAAATAAATCGTCACACCACCATGTGAACCTTTTGACCCACAAAAAGTAGCTTCAATTCGATATCCTTGAAGAACCATGGTCTCTATTTCAGTATCAGACTGCCAATGTTCGGAGAGAATAATTAAGTCAGGAACTGATTTTTTTAAAGAAATTTATTCTTAGTATGTTATTAGAGAGACATTGAATATTTTGGCAAAGAATTTTTAATGGCAAATTTCTTTTCAGTTTTAATTTTCATCCTTAAGGGATCCGGGCTGTGATTTTTGACGAAAAAATCTAAATTGTTTTACAAAAATAACTTTTGGTCAGTTTTCGGCTCATGTATTTGTTGAAGTATATTTTCTTCAAAGTCAGTACTCACTTTGAAGGAAACATTTACACCCTTGGAATCAAGTTTATCAATTGAGAAATCTTGACCCGGTCAGATTTTTGTCAAATGATTGTGGGCCTGTGGGATAATTACATCCATAAAGCAATTGACTCTGTTCTCACTTATTTCTAGAAGAACTATACAGATACTTATACATATAGTATTTATCTCCATCTTCAGTAGTATGTGGGCCCCTTCAGCACACAGCACTTTTTAAGGTAAAACACCCCGATTTTCAAGGGGTAAACAGAAAAGCAGAAAAAATCGTGAAACACTGATTTTTAAGGTATATTTTTAAAATTAACATTTTTCAAAGATTTTACTCTGTTATAGTAATAATAGAGGATTAGGATAATTATATAACTACTTATGTCAAAAATAGATAAAGAAGATAAGATTTATCTCAATCAGTTGTGTGAAAAATCAGAAGACGATAAGGTGTCAACCTAAATGGTTGACACCCTAGAAAATGGTGAATATATCTCTTATAACCAAGGAAAAGTTTCCCACTCGTTCTTGAAGGATAAAAAACGCGATTATAAGAATTCGCTCTGCTCATGAGTGGACTACGTCTACGGATTGTCTTTTTTTCTAATTAATATCCAAACGGTATTGTATCAAAGTTTTCTAAAATAACCCTCTTATCATAATCAAAACCAAATTCTTTTGTTTCTATTTTTTTTAAAGTTCTTTAGTTTAAGAATCTCTGGTAATTCGATTATATTGTGTACTGATTTTTTTGTCTTTCTTTTCTAAAATATTATTTATACTCTCGGAATTAATTTCTTTGGACGTTTCATAATTTAACGTAAATCCTTTTATTTTACAAACAACTTTACCTGTATTAGTCTTATAACAATAACTTTTTGGACTTGTTGATATCCAGTTTATTATCCATACGCCTTTACCTAATTCGTCTGTCCAATCTCCCAATAGACAGCCTGTTTTAACAGTGTTTTTTCCATCATCTATATATACAATACTATCTGTGTCATAATATGCTACGCTTTTTCCTAATTTATCTAACATTTCGTATAATCTTAGTCTTGCGTTTGCAGTTGTAAAAGCAGCTATAAATATATTGGTATTGAAATCATTTTCAACATAACAATCGCGCCATAGGCGAGTACAATAGTGTTAAACCGGACATACTTATATCATTTTCTAACACGTTGTTTCAACATAATCATAATTCACGGTGTCAAAAAGGAATATGTTCTAGCAGTTTTGACGGAAAAGGTAATGTTTTAGCACATAGTTTCTTTCCAAATAATAATGAATGTTTAGGAATTTATTTTGATAAATCAGAAAATTGGTATTTTGGTGAATCAAGCAATACACCTGATGATCAAACTAATTTTCATACTGTTTTATTACACGAAATCGGACACACGTTAGGTATTGAACATTCTGCAAATAATAATTCAATTATGTACGCCTATTATAAAGGTGATATTGATAAATTAACTCAAGACGATATGTGGGCAATTGTATATTTATATGGACGACCTGAACGATTAAAATATGAATTAATACCAACAACAACAGTTAAACCTACTGTAAGCAAAGTCTGGCAAAGCGCCCCTGAAGTCGGAGTAAAAGATACTGTTGGTAATTCGTTTTCGACTCATGAGCCTATGGTGAATTTATGTGATTTTAAGAAAGAAATTGACACATTTTTAATTGCAAATCATCATATGCATATTTTTTATAAGAAGTATGTTTGGTTAGTCAATTTGAAAGATATGACTTATGATAAAGAACCGAAATTAATTAAAGATTATTTATATTTTTTGCCTGATGATTTTAAAGAAGTTTCGCATATTTATCAAAGACCTTTAGGTGATGTTTTAATAGTTGTTAAAAATTTATATTATTTAATTGATTTTCCAAGTTTTAATGTTAAAAGGGGATATAATGGTCAATCTATTGAAAATTTAGGAATACCAAAAGGAAAAAGGATTGATGCGATATTTAGAACCTATTCTGGAAAAACATATATATTTTATGATAAAGTTTTGTATATTGAGTTTGATGAGTGTTTGTTTAGATCAAAGAAAAACGGCCTTATTTCAGAATTAAATTATTAAATATAAGCAGCGCATTCAGATATAGAAATTTATATTTCTTTAAAGATAAAATGTTTTATGAATTTGATGATATTTCGAATACATTAGTTAAATCTAATCTATTAGTTAAATAAATTTGACTTGACAGTTTTTGGATTTAAATGTGGTCTTATCGATCAAATAATAAAACTAATTAATCGTCTGTGATCATTTTCATATGAATTTTTTGTTTTCAATGTTACTCTTATCCACATCATTGATTTGAGTTTGATATAACATTACATTAATTACTCATTTTTTTTTAACAGCACACTATAAAAATAATACACATAGTTTTTATATATTCAAATATCCTTTACTTCCTAAACAATTCCCTCAAAAGTACAACGTCTCGGTCATTTTTTCTAACGAATAAGGTGTTTGGATTGAGCGGGATGACCGACCACAGAAAGCCGATAAATTTCAGTTCTTCTGGTCCCAAATCATCTTCGGCAAGAGTAAATGCGCTAGTCGTATCAAAAAAGGGATGGACATGTTCATTCAGTTTTTGCATTAAACTGTTGTAAATTTTATAAAAAAATTTACCCTCAATTTGCCATTCTTTGCACAATTCTGGATTATCCTCTGCTAATATTGCCAATTTGTCTTTGATACTTCCAGGTAGTTCTAAAAGGAACTCATCCCTAATATATACCATAAAACTTCATAAAGTTAATAATTTTTTCGACAATACTACTTTTTGGTTCGCCGCCCACTATAAAAAAAAACAAAGATAATTTTTTTTAAATACTTGATGAAACACGTCAACTTACCAATTTTTCTTCCCATTTTGTTTTTTGACTTTCAAATTGTAGTTGTAGGTTTTACAACTCTAGATCCTTCTTATCCAACTGTAGCTCTTTATTTTTGATCTCTTTTTTAGATAATAAATCTAATAACAATTTGATTGTAAATTGTTGCTCCTTCGATAGTTCAGGTCTTATGGACAACAGCTCGCTAGAAGAATCCTGAAAATACTTTATGTTATTTGTGGTTATTTATAAATCAATAATTTACCATTGCAGACATCTGAACAACGAACTATTATGCACACTTATATGCACGATGCACGACCACGAGTCACGAGACATGAATGATAAGCATGACAAGGAACATAAAATTTTGACAGATTCTATACCGAATTGCCAACATGAAGAAGGTAGGTTGTAATATTGGTTGCCTACCAATCAAATAAATAAATTTCTTTAACAGATTTTCCAAATCTTGTATAATGTTCAAACTCAGATTATTACGTCTAGTTTTCTTAGTCATTTTCCTATGTTCTACGCATTTTTTTTCAACAACAACCACAGATTCAGTTGTTACGTCTGGCTCACATTTTTAAGCAATCATAAAAACAGGGTAGTTTTCCTTATTTTTGTCATAAAAAATCTGGCTCACATTTTTAAAAGGGTCATAAAAAGTAGGGGAAAATCTTTGAAAATGTTAATTTTTAAACATACCTTAAAAACAGGGCGAAATGCTAAAAAAAAACAAAGTATTCTGAAGGGGCCTTCTAACTATGGTGTTTACCCCCTTGAAAATCGGGGTGTTTTACCTTAAAAAGTGCTGTGTGCTGAAGGGGCCCACATACTACTATCTTAGTATTATCTTTAATTCTGTATCTATACCTCTTGGGAGGAGGGTGTCAAATTATAGCACCTTCACGATACGTTTCGTCAAGTCTACTAATATACTAGAGGGTGTGTTATATTTTATGTTGACATTTAAAATATTAAAACGAAGCTGTTGTAGGTAGTTTCCTTTTAGGAAATTTTAAAATATGTATTTTCATTATACCTGCATCATAATCAATCTTAAATTAAAACACGCTGCAGCGTGCGTAATTTGGCCTTTATAGCATGCTGAATTTTAAAGTTGTCTAGGTAACAAGAAATAGTGAAATGTCAGGACCAATTACAACGTATAAAAATGTGCTTAACAATGTAAACTAGTAACCGTCTCTACGAAAACGATACACAAACCTTTGAATTTTATTGTGTAAATTCACATTTTTTCAATGCTCATAAAAGATCGTAAATGGGCAGGTATAATAAAAAATAGCGTATAACACTCCGCTGACGCGTCGTGCTCTTAAACCCGTCGTGCGTGTTTTAAAGACTTGCTTATAAACTAGTATTATAATATACTATTATGTATTATGACCTGGACTATTTACTACGTGTTCACGAGGAATTGAATTCGAGTTGGAAGCGGTATTGGGATTGAGTCCGTGTGTGTTTCCATGAATTAGTTTAGAATTGAATTCAAATCGATTTGAATCTAACGTCAACTGTCCGTTGACGTTATATGTTAAATTATACAGGGTTCGCCAGAACTCGCGCCCCAGAGAAAATTTTCAAGTAAGGTAAGATACCAGGAACATGAAAAAAATGTTTACAAAATTCTATCTGTCAAAAAATGTTGACATTTATTTTTTGACATTTGACTTATTTTTATATCTATTTAAGGATACTGATGATCTTGTATATGTTTTTTTACAATTATTTAGTAAAGGGACAAAAATTTTGCCAATAAAAGCCACAAATAACATTGAACAGAGTTACAATTTAGGATACAGCTTCCTTGTTTCCTCTTTTAATAGCCTATAGCAAAAAAACTTGAAAAATTATTTTTCCAACAGAAATAAATAGAGTCAAAGTGCAAACTTTAAACGCTCATAACTTCGAAATTTTTATAGATAATTTTTTTTTACATTTTTTACATGTTCCTGGTGTCTTACTTTATATGGCATTTTTCTCTGGGGCGCGAGTTATGGCGCACCCTGTTTATTAGTGTTTAGAGGTAAACCATTTGATTTACTTCATTCTGAAATTTTGTTAAGATCAGTTTGTAGATCGTCATGATTTGACTCAGGTTGGGCAAATATTTTTATATCGTCGGCGAACATGGCAGAAGAAGAAGTAAGCAAAAGAGGGATCTCTGCTGTAAAGATAATAAAAAGTTGAAGTACAGAACCCTGCGGCACACCGCTGGTAACTTTAAATGTATCGCTCAGCGAGTAACCGACTTTCACCATGAATTTGCGCTCAGACAAGAAAACAGAAAATCATTTGAGTAAATGACTAGAAATTCTATAACACTTTAATCTATTGAGAAGCAATCCTATAGGAACCTTGTCAAATGCTTTACTAGAATCGAGATATATGACATCAGTGTTTAAACCATTGTCAAAATTATACATCCATGTACTTAAACATAAAAGGAGGTTTGATTCAACTGACCTTCCTTTAACAAAGCCATGCTGAACATATGGAATAATTCAGTTTGACATTAAGTGAAACTCGAGTTTATCAACGATAATCGATTCCATTTCTTTAAGCACAACAGACGAGAGACTAATAGGTCGATAGTTGTTAACTTCAAGTCTGTTACCTTTCTTAAATATTGGTTTCACATAAGAAATAGTCCAGTCACACAGTAACTTGGCGTCCATAAATGATTTTTGCATAATCAGGGAGAGAGGATAGGAAATGTTTGAACCGCATCTTTTTAGTACTAAGAGAAAAAAGAAAGCCCGGAGAAGAAGTGGTTTTTAAATTGTTAAGTTTATTTAAAATTAATTCCTGTGAAAAGTCGATGTTTGTGAGATTAGTTATTTCCTTCAGAGGTACACGTGTTTCGGTAATTTCGTCTTGCAGCAAGTTGGAAGTTATAAATTTTAATTTGTCCTGTAGTTGTGCTGATTCACCTAATAACGTATTTTCGGAATATAAGACTCTTAACTCATTTTATAATTTATCCTTAACAAATAGTTTAGGGTAAATCATACACAAATTATTTAATAAATCATTTGGAAACTTTTTTTGAAATAAACTAAATTTTTCATTATTTAATAGATTAAAAAAAATATTTTTTTTAAAATCCGCGAATCTAATTTCAATTTGTGTAGTTATTATGTCTAATATTTCATTAAATAATCTCACATATGAAGTTTTAGGTTCAGCTTGATCACATTTTCTTTTTTTTTTGCAAGTGGACCACAATTACTAATCGTATGGTATGGTAAAAAACGTTTCGTCATTTCTAAAACTTTTAACAGTTTGCAAAAGATTTTCTATTCTTGTCTTACAGTAGAAAATATCAGTAAATTTACTTTATATAATAGAATATATTAACTCCGTTTGTTCAAAAATTAAATTAAATAAAGTAAGTAAAAAGAGTCAAAATTATTTAAAAATTTTGGGTGACCAATTGCTTCCCGAATTGTTATAGAATCTTTTCTAAAATCTCGACTTTTCAAAATCTCTTCAAAAACATTAAGCAGTTCTTCTCTAATATTTAACACAGTCTGAACGATTCGTGACTTGAAGTTCCAACGGGTTTGAGAATTACTTGCTACTGTTCTGCCGCTGACAGAGTCTAGAATGTTTGTACGTTTAGCAGATTTCGAAAAAAGGCTGAAATTCTTGTCAGTGTTGCAAAAAAAATACATTCTTGAATTCTATTAAGACAATTCTGCAGAGTTAAATTTAAACCATGGGCGTAATAGTGTGTAAATAAAGCCTGAGGAGCAATGGTTTTAATTTTTGGCTTGTAAACCATTTAGCTCTCCGGCCGTCATTGAGGCTCCATCATAAGCTTTGCCCTATTAATTTATGTTTTATATAAAATTTTTCAAAATGTGCAGATAGTAAATTGAATAAATCGTCTGCCGTACGTTCTAACATCAAAGAAGCCCAAAAACCGTTCTCTAATTTCTCTATCGTGGATATAACGAAAAATAACTGACAATTGCGAATGGCAAGTTGGTTGTTTATGTACTTTCCGCTGCAGTTAATAAGTAAGAAATTACATTAGTTTTTTCTATTCCTAAAAGTTCTGTTCTAGACCGTGTAATGCATTCTTTTGTCACAAGATTTTTGTTATTCACACAAGGATTATGTGACAACGAGCAACGTATTGGACCTCTTCTTTTTTCTTTTTCACTTGGTGAATAAACTGCCACTTTCAGAATACATTCATGTTTAACTGTTAAGGTTCTTGGCTTACCCCATTTTTGAGGTAAGTCAGTACAGGCTAATTCCTGTGATATCTCTGTATATCCTTTTAAAATCAGATGCTGTGCTGTGAAACATAACCCAACTAAATGGCCACAACATTCTGCGTTGCTTTTATAAAAGAAAAAAAAAACAATTCAACTAATACTAACCAGATGAACAATAAGGGAACTTACCCGATAACACAATTACAATGAGCTTCTATAATTTGCCCATTTATTAAAATTAAATATGACTGATGTGGACTTTATTTTTTTTTCTGGCTGTGGAAACATTTTCCACGAACACTTATTTTGCCTGAAAACGATTGAAGATGCGAGAGTGGTAGCGCTAAGCGCCACCTGTCAAACGTGTGGGGAATCGAGACCTTCACACGCCGGGAGCTGTGAATTTGCAAAGCAAATCTCCCAAAGCGCCCACCGGGAGAGGTAAACCGACATCAGCCAAAACAGCTACTCCTCAAGCAAATACCCCGCCAGGCGCTGAATTACATGACCAATGCCGGCTCCCCCACATCAACTGGTCAAATATGCCCAAATCTTGATATGAAAAAGAGACACAACATCACATCTCGAGCTACTGCCCTAACAAGGGCGAAACCGGTCTGCAGTTTGCTCGAGAGTCTTAAAGCGACTAAGCACGCTGAAGATGCGACAGTGGTAGCGCTGAGCGCCACCTGTCAAGCGTGTGGGGAATCGAGACCTTCACAGGCCGGGGGCTGGAAATGTGCAACACAACTTAACAATTACCATTTAATTATTTTTGACATCAAATTTTAACCGTTTATTAGTAAAAGTGTTCTGTAATTTGGTCTTTACCTCCACTGTCTTCTGACCACATGTCGTGAATGTAACCATAACTAAAATATTTATATCCTCGTTGAATATTCACCTCCACAGACGATTTTCTTTTAAAAAACGATTTGGCCGAACTTATGACCGGAAAAGATAAAGGACAAACAGTTTTTAACTGTTATAAACTGACCTAAAGAAGTACCTTTAAAAGAAATCAAAAAATAGAAAGAGTAAAATGAAACTTGTACCAATAACTGGCTTTTTGGAAGCAATAACACCAATAGGTTGAGTATATCGGTCTGTTAAAGACTGAAACATGAAAACTAGTGCATGGGTTGTTGTCTCGTTGAAATCTAATCCGTGTTTTTCGAACACATCATTTCTTTCCAAAATCGGAGAGACTAACGTAAATAAGTTTCTTTGAATTACTGTTTACATTTTCCCGCCCTTGAATTTCGTAAAACATCAAAATTCCGTGTCTTTGGAATTTTGTTTTTCCAAGAATATTGAGTTTGAATAAACGTAATTTTTTTTCATCAAAACCGCATTTTGTATCAATAAGTTATAAATAGTTTCTTAGCGTTTTTGATGTTGGTAAGGGCAATATTTCCATATTTCTTAAAAAAAACTATATTCTCCAGGTCATCTAATATGCATTAAAATGTACAACAAAACCCAATGCTCCGAATACCATCTTCCTTTAAGTTTATGTGCCGCAGCAGACATAATTTCTTTTACCGCAATTTTTTCATTTGCTGTAACATTGTTGTTTATCCAAAATGGTTTCCCAGGAGCTTGCACTCTGTGCCCTAAGTTTTTTTTTTATTTTTTTTTATCATTTTGTTTAATGTACTAATTTCTTTATGACGGTGAATCCTGGCAGTTTCATTTTGTGTCGGAGTACCGCAAACTTTTTTGTAGCCGAATGAATAATTTTAGAACTATATGGGAGAGTGCAGTTGTAAGGGGATTCAGCGAAATCAAATCGCAATTTCTTAATATTATCGTTTCTGGGAAACCATTATTACTTATTATAGAAGTGAAAAAGCAAGACCTTCTTTGTATATCATTAATCCTATGCGATAGGCTGTATTACAGTCTTTTTTACTCGAGAAGATATTGAGAAAAAGTATCGTTCGGATTTTGCTGTATTTCTTAATCTTTTTAGACAAAATGTAATCATTTTAATGCTTTACTGAAATTTAATTTTAATTCTCAAATATTATAAACGTTAGAAATAATTTTCCGCCACAACAAAGCAGATCGTTGTTTCCAGATTTTTGTACCTCGAAAAGAAAAAAGTACATTTACGTGTCCTTTATGACTTTTCCAAGGACAGTAGGACGGTACTCAAAAGGAAAGTACTGTTCCCTTAAAATAAGTACATATGTTCACCCTAACCATACATATATCTTTTGATAAAACAGGTCTAAAGCTTATAAAGACGAGGGTAGAGTATATATTTAACTGCCGCTTGCTGTCAACAACACCATTATTTGTTTAAGGCAATATATAAAACATGTATTGTGATCTGTACCGAAAACGAGATAATTTGTAATGTATGGATTGAGGGGGTTCTTATTCTTACTGATTGATCCTTCTAATAGTCTTTTGTACCTCACTGCTGGGCATATTAGTATTCCAGCTGTGGTGGACTCTTTGCCGAACAGACTATACTTGCAGGTTTTTGTATCATATTTGAAAATCCCTTCTATTGCATTTAGATCTATTATCATCCCGTTTCTCAGATACGTTTTTGAGGGATCAATGACAATAAATAAGTGCCTGTAGTTGAATATTCTGTGTTGTTGTTTATTTTCATTACTCCAATGTCTTCGTCATAAGTTTCTTGGTACTTCAACTTTTCATAATCCTGTTTTGAGCACTGGATGATTTCCCATGGCCTTTCTTGCACAGTGCTTTGAGTCTCCAGACAACATTGTTTGTCATTCTTTCTTTTGGTTTCTGTCTATCTCCATTTAATATAATTCGCTATTTTTTCTAATATTGTTGTTATTTTTCTCTTAGAAATGTAGTTGAGAGTGAGGCTGAGAAGTCTAGTGTCTGAGTGGGTGAAAATTCCTTTTGTGTCCCCATATTTGAACTTGACCTCACAAACATTCGAGAATATTTTGAACGGAGTGGTCTAACTTCGCCATAAGGTCCAACTTTGCGTGAGCTCTCACATCTGGTTTTGARGAAAACATCAAACGTACCAGTGCGTCTGTCTGTACGCCGTTGAAACGATATCGCTGTGTTAAGACGATTCTCTTTGTTCCAAGACTATTTATGAAGCTTTGGATTGCGTTGTTGTTTGTTGGATCGATCCATAATCCGTCGGTGATAGAGTCCACCTTTGCTCGAACATCTTTTAACTTTAGTCCCATTTCGCCGAGTTCCTGCTCAAGTAAGCGCTCAGTAGCACTAACTAGTACAGTTCTCCGCAATGAGTCTGTCTTGTCGAAAGCTTTTGTCCAACCGGGTGTCCACTTTTTCACTCTGCTATGGTACTCTCCTATTTTGTCTTTCAGCGTTCTTCCCATTTTAAGCGTTTCCATTTTGTCTAAAATTTCGTTTATACGCTTTTCATGATGATCCAATACCTTGTTCCATTCGCGAAGGTCGTCAACTTTGCTGATCGTGGGTACTTGGTATGAAATACCATCCACATCAACTTCATCGATTCTCTTAACATGAATTGGGTCCGGAATCTTTTCCTGAAGCGTATCGTCAGAATAGACGATGGACCTTGATGAGCCGCTGTTTGACGTAGTCTCAATGATCTCGTTCTGAATGGAATCTGCCGTTGGCTTTTCCAAACGTCGAATGCGTTCATACATTTTGATCATGTATTCGCGAGCTTCTGCTTCTTCATCGATGCAGATCTCTTCGAAAACAATCAGCCAACGGTACAAAAAGGCAAAGTGAACAGTTCAGTTTTTAAAATATTAAATCTGAATATTCAGTCTTTATCATCTAAAACTAATATGCTAAATATGTATCTGTCTCAAAATAACGTTGATGTCCTTGCCATCACAGAACATTGGCTGACAGAAGCTGCTATAGATAATTTAGTTATTTTAAATTATAACATTGGAAGTATGTTTTGTAGGAAAATTTATAAACATGGAGGAGTAACTAATATGTACAAAAAGCAACCTCATCATCAACGAAATTGTGGCAGTAAAGAAATTGTCTGAGGAAAAGCACATAGAGCTTGCTGCTCTTGAGGTGTGTAGAAAAAATATCATTGTTTTGGCAGTATATCGATCGCCGACGGGAGACATGGACATATTTCTACGAAAATTGCATGAAGCCATACTGATATTGAATCAAAATGCAAAAATATTTATAGCAGATGACTTTAATATAAATTTCCAGCAGGAGTCGGAAGAGAAGTCTAAATTAATCAACTTGTTTGATTGCTTTGGATTGAAAATAACAACTTTGGAACCTTCTAGAGTTACACGTACGACATCAACTTGTATAGACAACATAGTCACAAATCTTAGTTCTGAATCTGTCAGTGTCGATACAGTCAACCTGCATTTGTCTGATCATATGGCGCAAATACTTAGATTAAATAATGTTAATAGTGATCAAGGTGTGATGGAATTTTTCGAAAGAGAAATTAATGATGAAAACATAGGATTTTTTATGGAAAGTGTACATAAAGAATCATGGTCAACATCCAGTGCAAATGCTGAAGAGGTATTTGACTCATTTCATAACACTTTAATGAAACTGTTCAACAAGGCGTGTCCAATTAAAAAAAGAAAAATAAATCTTAATTCTGGAAAAATAAAGAAAAATTTAATTTACAACAGTAATGAGCTAAGAGAAATGAAAAACAAATTAGATGCATTAGGTATTATTGCTAGTATAAAAAAGGATGAGGTATCATATGAAGTGTACAAGAAGTATAAAGAAAATTTTCTAAGAAAACTGGATGAAGAAAAAAGAAGTTACAACACCATTTACATAAACAGTGCAAGAAACAAACAAAAAGCTATGTGGGAAGTTATAAAACGTGAAACGAAAGATCTAAATAACAAGTCATATAATGATGAAGGACTAACAGCAAATGACTTCAGTGATTACTTCATAAAGGTGCCAGAAGAAATACTCTCATCTATAGACTCATCAAATGAACCAGTGCAAAATTTCTTACATAACTTAAAGCTCAACAACACTAAAACACTTTTCTTCAAACCCACTGATGAAACAGAAGTCCTAAAAGTGATAAGAGAGATGAAATCGAGTACGTCAGAAGATATTTATGGAATATCAAACGACTTTCTAAAACGTATAGCAACAGGTATAGCTAAGCCACTAGTGAACGTTATAAACAGATGTTTAGAAGAAGGGATTTTTCAGTCAAAACTGAAACCCGCAAAAGTTGTTCCAATCTTTAAAAAAGGAGATTCGAATGAATGCAGTAATTATCGTCCTATTTCTGTAATTCCGACAATTTCTAAAGTGTTAGAAATGACTATAAAAGACAGACTTATAGAATTTTTCGAAAAATACAACATTTTTACAAAAAAACAACATGGATATAGAAAGAAAAAATCTATCGTAACTGCTATTAATGATGTCATTCAGCATATACTAACAGCACAAGATGACCAAGATCAAATTATCATGGCTTGCTGTGATCTGTCAAAAGCTTTTGACACGGTTCAACATAAGGAACTTTTACTGAAACTAGAGTATTACGGTATTAGAGGCGTGGCTCAAAAAATATTTGAATCATATTTATCAAACCGAAACCAAATAATTAAATGGAAAACTCAAACGTCAAGAAGTGAAAAAGTTAGACATGGAGTTCCTCAGGGCTCTATATTGGGCCCAATTTTATTCATAATTTATACCAATGACTTAATAACCAGCGTTCCACAATACACTGCATGCTGTTTTGCTGATGATACTTCATACATTGTTAAAGGAAAATCTGTCCAACAAGCGAAAGAACGAATGTATGTCACACTCCAACAATCTCAAAAGTGGATGAACTCAAATATGTTAAAACTCAACATTGAAAAGACCCAACAGTTAGTGTTTAATGAGAGTAACGAAGCTGTTAAATTTCTTGGTGTTTATGTGGATAGTGACTTAAAATGGCGGACACATATAAGTGAATTAAATAAAAAACTGTCTTCCGTAATTTACGCAATTAGGGTACTTAAACGAACTACAAGTGACCAAGCAGCTAAAACCGCGTATTTTGCAAACTTTCATAGTAGCATTAACTAGGGAATAATTTTTTGGAGAAATTCACAGGATGTGCACAGTGTTTTTGTACTTCAGAAAAAAGCATTCAGAGTATTGTGCAATTTAGGTTTTAAGGATACATGCAGAGACTCATTTAGAGAAGAAAAAGTTTTAACGTTGCCCTATTTGTTCATATATAATTGTTTGTGTTATGTCCATGAACATTTAAATGAATTTCAGTCTAATTCTATCTACCATTAATATAATACTAGAAATAAAGACTCACTCATAGTTCCTCACCATCGCCTGAAAAGAACCCAACAAGGTATCGATTTTTGGGGWTCCAAATTGTATAATAAATTAAATGAAGAAATCAAGAACTTAAATATAATTCAGTTTAAGAAAAAAGTAAAGACAATGTTGATTAACAAAAGTTTCTATTCTGTGGAGGAATATATGGACTGTGACTTAAATTAAATATTGAAATTCATATTGTCATAGTATGTTTTTTCTTGTCTTGTTTTTGACCCTATTCTGTAATTTTGATTACGAATAAAGAGATTTATCTATCTATCTATTTTGAAGCTGTGCCCTGTCTTATTTCTTAACCTCATTGGCCTGACTTCTTTTACTTCTTGACAAAATGTGTACTTCCCTTGAGTGTGTTCCATAGTGTTCCATAGTGCATACAATGCTCTTGCAAATTTTACAAGTCTGCTCTTTGGCTTTCGGAAATCTTCTATTATTTCCATCATTTTAAGTGGTAGACTTAATTCTCGACTTGGGTGTTACAATTACATCCACCCTTTCCTGGTCTGTGCACGCTGCCAATGTTATCAGAAAGGCAAACAAAATTGTTTACCTCATTGGTAGAATGTTTTCTGGTTCAAAACCTGATGTAGTTGTCAAACTTTATAAAACGTATGTGATGCCTATTCTGGAGTACGCAAACAGTGCATGGATTCTTTATCCTTGTCCTTCCAAGATTCTTTGGAAGCTGTGCAACGTTGCACCACAAGAATTTCCTTTGGTCGTCTTATGAGACCGCCTTATGACAGAAGGCTTCAAATTATGAAGTTACCTACCTTATTGGCAAGACGTAGAAGAGGTGATTTGATAACAGCCTTCTGTTCTATAAAAAATGTCTATTCGCCAATAAGACACCTCTTCCCTTTGCATCCCGACAGACGTACCAAAGGACACTCTTTTAAGCTATCCAAGGATAATTTCCGTACAAGCGCAAGGCAATTTTTCATAACTAATAGAGTTTTTGATATTTGGTATGCTTTACCAGCAGAAGTTGTTTTGTGTGGTAATATCACTCAGTTTAAGGTTAAATACGATTCCCTTGACAGCAATAAGTAATTGACGACCGCATGAAATCGATTTTCAGTGTGATATTTTCTTACTACTTTCACTCCCAAAAAATCGGCCATTGCTTGTTTCCTATCTTTTTCCCTTTTCTGTAATGAGAGTTAATTGATGTTCTTGTTCCTTCCTTTCTTGTACATAATGCAGAGCACTGTCATTTCTCTACCAGATGTGCAATAAGCTCTACACTCTTGATTTTACACTTTTCTTGAATAGGACAGCAAAAGTTTATTCTAATTTTTTTTTATTGACATCTGATCGATTATAAATTTATGACAGCAACGATTGTTTTTTTCCCTGTAAGTTCTGTGAGCTTTTTCTCTCCGTGGGCTTTTTGACGGTTGGGCTTATATTCATATGAGTTTTTTTCTTGGTGGACTTTTTTCATTGTACGTTTTTTTCTAAGTGGGTTTCTTTCTGTGTAGATTTTTTTCTATGTTGCGTTGTTTTCTTGTGAGGTTTTTTCTCAGTGCGTTTTTTTCTCTGGGCTTAATTCTGTGTGGGTTTTTTTACTGTGTGAGTATTTTTCGGTGTGAGGTTTTTTCCGTTTGGGGATTTATCTTGTGGGCTTTTTTCTTATGCGGATTTTTCGCGTGGGCTTATTTCATGGATTCGATAAAATAAGTTGTACATTAGTGATAACACAGTTTTAGTTGCTCCGGAAATATTTCGGTTATCTTTTTTGTCTTTTCCACAGTAAACTTCAACATTGTATGTGTAACCTCCTGGCAAACAGAGTTTATTGCAAATTTGTGCTGTTTGCTAGGAATATAATGCCTGATGCTTAGTTTCCTAAAAAAAAAAGAAATAAACAATTTTTAAAAGATAAAATGTAAAGAAGTTAATTATAAAAAGACATGCACACAAAGGGTCGCCCCCCTCGGGTAATCGTACCCGATGGCGAGCGACCCATTGATGACTTCAAATATATTATATAGCGCCAACGGGGCCTCTGTGGCAGCAAACCCTCCCTATGGAGCTCTATTCGCTCCGCCTCTAGGAGCAGGTCCTGGGGCAGATGGTCCATGATGAGGTCAATTTCAAGGTCCGTCAGGACCCTGTGGACGGTGACGTAGTTAACCGGGAAATCTCCCCAGTAACCAGCTGGGAAGTCTGTAACAAAGAAAAGAAAAAAAAGGGGGTTAAAATAAAAATCTGTAATGGGCAAAATTTGTTTATAAAAGTTGAGGTAAATTAAAATCAAACCAAAATAAATAGGTCACAATTAATAATGAAACAATCAAAAAAAATTTTTTTGTTTAAAATAATTCTTTAATAAAAAACTTCAGTACTTACAGGACATGTCTGAGGTGTTTTCATTACACTTGCAGACTAAAATGAACCACTGGTAAAAATTATGAAATTTATCCACTAGGAAATGAGATAAACAAAGTTGAAGAGTAACTAGGTCAGAGTTTTGGCCCTGTGATGGTATGATAGGAGCAAACGCCTTGCACCCATCCCACTCTAGTTAGGGAATAAAAGTATGAGAAATAATTTAACGTAAATTCATTTTAAATTATCTATTCAGAAATAATTACAAAAAAATAATAAAATTAAGAAAATAATAAAATTTATATTCTTGTAAATTACAACTAAAAAGTGACCGCCACTCCTGAGGGGTCCGAGATCCATTGAAGTATCATCGGGCCGATACGGAGCACATTGGGTCCCATAGAAGTTTTAGTTTTAGTTGCTCCGGAAATATTTCGGTTATCTGATTTGTCTTTTCCACAGTAAACTTCAACATTGTATGTGTAACCTCCTGGCAAACAGAGTTTATTGCAAATTTGTGCCATTTACTAGGAATATAGTGCCTGATGCTTAGTTTCCTCTAAATGGCACCAACGTTTCGTCGATACAAATTTGTGCGGCAGGCGTAACGGCATATTGAAATGTTTTCACTAAGGATTTGATAAAAGGCGTAATTTTGTACAGTCTGTCATTAGTAGGTGTGGACGCATTGTCGCAAAAATGCCAAGGTCTAGCAAGTAATATAAAACGATTTCGTGACATAGTTGTTTTTGCTTTGTTGGTGTATATGTTCCTTTGTGACCAATAATCTCGTATCTGTGGAAGTCGTACAAGACTCATCCATAAGGTTATACCGATAAATGGTTTCATTTCGTTGCTATTTGTATCATGTCATTTTTTATACGTGCATTGGGCAAAAGGGCCAATTTCATACTGTTAGCGTATCTGTTGGTTTCATTGATCATAAGACTGGAAGTTTTTTTACCACTGTAAAGAGGAAAGTACGAACTTAAAAAAAAATATTGTATTGCAGTAGACAATTTAAAAAAATGTCGAAGTTTCTTAAAAGTTAAGTAATATAAAAAATTTAAATGAAACACCTTATTATTTATTTTTGCATCTCATAGACTGAAACTGTATCTAAAAAAATAAACTTTTGATGTCTAGAATTGATAAATTAAAAGAATTAAATCTTAATTGTAGCAACAATGCTTATTGTTAAAATGAGCATTGTTCATACCAAGACAACCATAGTAATTCCACGATTGATCACATTGTTACTACAATTAACATTTAAAATTAAATATATTTTATGTTATCAATTCTAAACATCAAAAGTTAATTTTGTTAGATAGACAATTTGTCAGTCTATGAGATGCAAAAATAAAAAATAGGGTATTCCATTTAATTTTTTTAAGTTATTTAACGTTTAACAAACTTTGACATTTTTTTAACTTTTTGACTGCAATACATTAAAAAAAATGTTATAGTCTTCAAATTCGAAATTTTCTCTTTACGGTGGTAAATAAAAAATTTCTGGGTATCTTATCTTTTTGTGTAATAAATTTTTATGAAGAGGATGTTTTCGCCAAAAACTTAAAACAAAAACTTACATTTGAGCCATCCTGAATAATCAAAAATATTTTCCTGAAATGCGCTCTAGAATATAAATAAAGTTTACAAAATATTAAAATTCCCACTTAAATAATAACTGAGCTACAGAAGACCGGAGCTGGGATAAATCACCCTGTATACCTTTAAAAATAAACACTTTTTTATAATTGTTTTAATTCAGTAATGCAGATTGTATCAATAATGTGCCCTTCAATGGGGCACGTTGCTACACTATTGTAAAGCAGCAGTATTTTGCAATGCAATTCCTGCGATTGCAGGGATCTGACTTTCCAGTTCTGCAATTGTGTTCAAAGTACAAACAAACTGGAACACACACAGAGGGGACGAGTTAATTAATGGGACCCCCAAGTGAGGGTAGCGTCGTGATAACGACTTTGCGGATCGTTCCTCTCTCTGTGCGGTGCAGTACCTTGGTGACGTGTGGCCTTGTCCGCTTTTGGTAAATCATTGGAGATGTGGATGTCAGTACAACTCATGTTGTAAGATTTCATTGATGTCGTCCTCCATCGTGAATACGAAGTTAGTGCTCAATTGATAGACATAGAATCCCCCATAGACCGATACATTGGATGCTTCTAATATCATTATACACAAAATCTTCTGGCTGAAAATAAGCCGAGCATAATATCGAGTACTAAGTAGTTAGCATACCCAAAATTTTCTTAGTAACTCTTTTTTATTTTTAAGTAGGTATTTCTAAAGCGAGAATCGCTACAATGTACTCAGTGTCTGATTGTACGCTTTTCCCAGAATAAACTTGACCCACATATTTTACTTTCTCAATTTTGTATTGCAACTTATTTAGGTTGAACCTTACATTATATTGTTTAGCCCTTTCAATTTGTAACCTTCAGGTTACACTACACACAGAAGACACGAAGGCGTTAAAATTAACTTGGAGAAGTTGCCCACATCCTCCAAGGGGACGGTACAAAACGCTCCAGGACTACCCACTCCTTGTACCCCTCTCATAGCAAGACAACACAACTTATAAACTCGAGAGACTGCCAATTGCCAATGTCGGTACCATAATAGTCACCTGAAATTGGAACTTTTCTTCCAAAATTTAGAAAATTTGAAATAAAACTCGTTACTTCGTGTACCGCAGTTCTCAAAGCTTGACCAGTTTGTGGAATATATTTGTCCCAATCTTTATGAGATGATTTTATAAAGCAACGTATGGTCGTGCCGATAGTTCTATTAACCTTTCCACCGGATTGGATTGTAGGTGGTATCGCGCATTGAACCAAATATTTTTAACTTTATATTTTTTTGCTGGATCTTCAAAGGTCGAACTTGTGAATTGCGTACCATTGTCGCATATATTATATGGTGGGACTCCAAAGATTAAAAAATTTCATTTTCCATAAAATTGCTCATCACTCTTGCGGTAACTTGGCGCACCGGTTTCAAAAACACGAATTTAGTAAAGTAATTTGCTGCCACAATAAGATAAGCATTTTCTTGCGATGAGCGAGTATAGGGTCCCATAATATCTATAGAAACACATTGCCACGGGAAAGTGATTTTACGTTGCGATCCCATAAAACCTAACCAAAGATAATTTGGCATTTTTTGACTAGGACAAATATCACAGTTCTTAATAAAATTGTAAACGTCTTGACGCATTTTGGGCCAATAAAAATCTTCCGCTACTTTGTTAAGGGTTTTGTTAAAGCCTAAGTGAGCAGAAGTGGGGTCGGCATGATATTTTTCCAACATTTTCTTTCTACTAGAGAGCGGTACAATTAATTTCCAGGGCGAAACATTAATATCGAGAGATGGTGTATTCGTCACGTATCGATATAAATACGTATCTTTAAGGGCATAGTCGGGGGATATTCGTCGGGATTATCTTTTACTTTCTGAAGAGGGTTTTTATACCAGGTATCGGAAGGGTCAATTTCGACGTCTAATCGAGTTATTTATACGTAAGTGTTTTGAAAACAAATTGGGGCCCTGGAAAGTGCATCCGGCACAATGTTAAGCTTTCCTTTCCGGTGTATTAAGTCAAAATTGTGTTGCGCGAGCTTTACTGACCATCTCGCCAACTTTCCTGACGGTTCTTTCATTCTATTTAGCTAGAGTAAACTATAGTGATCGGTAATCACAGTGAAGCGAGTGCTTCACTTCAGTTACAAATTACCTTACTTAGGATTAAGCCATGTTCTTTTTCGTCTCTACCACCAACAATTATGTCATCAAAATAAACCTGAACATCAAGATCTTCGAAAAAAAAATCCTTAATCTATTAGTTCATAAGGTTCATTTTGAGTTGTAGAAAAAATATTTTTGTTCTGTACTGTCAGATCTACGTATAAACATAGGTAAAAAACATAAACATAATTTTTCTAATAAAAAAATATAAACTGGTCCTTTTACGGGAGGGACATCATGCATACAAGACTAAATTGTATGTACATCTTTGAAACAGTTTTTGGGGTGTAGACCCACATTACATTTTATGCAAACAAAGTTTGCCTTCTTGCCGCATTGGGCACATCTTCTGTCCGTTTGGGAATAACCCACGATGTGGTTTCTTTCATCATATCTTACGCTCTCGATAGTTTTAGGGAGCATTTTACCTTTTACACTTTTGTCTCTGTATGCCAAAAATTTTAAACATAAATTTCTTATAAATTTTAATAAACTTTATGCAGCCAGATCATTAGGATGAAATTTTCTCATCAGTAACCAGGCATTCAAACGCACACATCAAAAAGATATGCGAAAATGGGCCACCACCACTTGCGCTGTCGAATTCTAGTTCTGTAATTGGCTACTATTCCGTCTAACTCGTCTACTCCTCACATCCCTTTATTATATTTGTTTATGATCTCTAGCTGTGGTACAGTTATTTTTGATTTTGCGTCTCTTGAATATTGAAGTAAGTTTTGGTTGCAATGCCGTCAAAATTTGTGCCAGCACACATGATTTTATTGTCCTTCCACTGAACAACGGCGACTTGTTTGGAAAAGCAATATTCAAAATGTCCGCTATTTTTTGTTTTCCCAGTTTATTTTGCCTTACACTTTTCAGTGGACAATTACCTAACCGATTGTCACGAGGTGTTCCACTGGCACCGTAACCTTTTTCAGCAAGGTGACTTGTAAGCTCACAGAAATAAAAAAATATTTTCGAAAAACAATTTGTATTCTTCATTTTGAGGTATATTTGCAAGCTCCACCAGGGAAAGTACTATTTGACCATTTAATCCAAATTCGTTGTTGTTTGCTTCTGTAGATTTTCCTGTATAAAGGTCAAAAGCCAGCATATACCCATTATCATTGCATAAGACCCAGTTCTTGAAACCGAATGCCCTTTATGGATTGTTTAGCATAGTGCTTCCCGTAGTAGGGTATCGTGCTCTCATCAATACTCAGTTTTTCTTCTAATCCACCAAATTTCCTGAAATTCTTGTTGACACTGGAAATAAAGGGGTCGAAGTTTGTAAAGACTGGTTGTAGCATCGATATTTGTATTGTTGTTTAGATAAAAATTTCGTAAAATAAAGTCAAAACGGTTCAGACGTATACTCTCTTACCCTGATACAGGTCAAAGTTGACTAGATAACCAGAATTTGTATTTAGGCACCACATCTTGTATCCGAATCTTATTGATTTTCTTCGGATGAATTGTCTTCCGAAATATGTTATCATAGACTTATCAAAATCTAAGTACTCTTCTGCAGCCCAATTCATTATGAAGTTATTTTGGAATTTACCCGTGCGGACGCAATTTTCACATTTTATTTGTAAGATCAGGCTTGGTGTTGTCTGTGCAATGTAAATCTTTTAGAATTTGTCTAACCCGATCCCGTCGTATTACTTTAGTAACCATAATATTTTTTGCGTTATTTTGAGACTCAATAAAAATCTCTTCCTGGTAATACATTGTAACTCGTGAGAAACAGAATAGCAATTGCACACTTCATTTCTTCTGCAGAAATTTTTGGGTCAGCGTCGTTTAGAAACAATGCATAGTTTTTAGACTGTTTCACCAAAAAATCTGTGATATAAACATTAATAAATTTTTCAAAAAATAGACATTTGCTCATATTTGGAGAAATCCGGTATAGAAAAATTTTTGGGAGCAGGAATAATATTACCATCAATCCATGTGATTTGAGTTGATCTTGGTTGTTGAAATTGCAGGATGTTTAAATTGTCTGGATTTTGAATATGATCTTCTGTGACTGAGTCAGTGTGGCCATCTTCTACTGAATTGCCTGGACTGATCTTATTTGCTTGAGTCACTGTGGCCACCTCCCACATAGCACAAACATTTCCATTACAAATGCAATGTATGTGTTTCGATGGATATAACTAATTCCACTGGATATACATATATCCCAAGTTTTGCTGAAATGGATATTCTATGGATCATACAACTGTCGTTTTTTCACGTCCATTCAACATTCGAAGGTGCACCATATGTACTCCAGAACATATCCAATGTATATAAATAAACTAGTAATAATAATAATAATAATACAAAATCAAAAAATTCTCTCATTTATGGCAGGATTAATACTATCCTCGATACCAACCAGAAGATTTTACTTACCTTATGCTTGCTTTTTATACGTACGTAAGTTAAAGCCCTATTGTAATAAATAATACAAGACATACTGTGTTCAAAAACTTTATATGAAAAAAGAAACATAACTCTACAAAAATAAATACAAATTCTACAAAAAAAAAAAAAAATTAGGCTTAAATAAAACTAAGTAAACAAACTATAAAAATAAACATTAATTCCAAACACAACAATAAATTCTTAATAAAAC